>NW_004949157.1:644575-662146 GCF_000317375.1 Microtus ochrogaster
CCACCCCGCCTCCTAGCTTTGCCATTTTAATCGGGCTTCCTTGTCTCTTTTTCCCCTGGATCCCGCTTTCTCCCTGTCCCTCACCCAAGGTTTGCCTGTAGGTACCGGAGCTAACATCGAAGGTGCCTAAAGATGCTGAGCGGCATTTGGTTCCTCAGTGTATTAACCGTGGCCGGGATCTTACAGACCGAGAGCCGCAAAACTGCCAAAGACATTTGCAAGATCCGCTGCCTGTGCGAAGAGAAGGAAAACGTACTGAACATTAACTGTGAAAACAAAGGATTTACAACTGTCAGCTTGCTCCAACCCCCTCAGTATCGCATCTATCAGTTGTTTCTCAATGGAAACCTCTTGACCAGACTGTATCCTAACGAATTTGTCAATTACTCTAATGCAGTGACTCTTCATCTAGGTAACAATGGGTTGCAGGAGATCCGACCTGGGGCATTTAGTGGTCTGAAGACTCTCAAGAGACTGCACCTCAATAACAACAAACTGGAGGTATTGAGAGAGGACACTTTTCTAGGCTTAGAGAGCCTGGAGTACCTCCAAGCTGACTACAATTACATCAGCACCATTGAGGCAGGGGCATTCAGCAAACTGAATAAACTCAAAGTACTCATCTTGAATGACAACCTTTTGCTGTCTCTGCCTAGTAATGTGTTTCGGTTTGTCCTGCTAACTCACTTAGACCTGAGGGGAAACAGGTTGAAGGTAATGCCTTTTGCTGGTGTCCTTGAACATATTGGAGGAATCATGGAAATTCAGCTGGAAGAAAATCCATGGAATTGCACCTGTGACCTACTTCCTCTCAAGGCATGGCTGGACACCATTAGTGTTTTTGTGGGGGAGATTGTCTGTGAAACTCCTTTCAGGTTACATGGGAAAGATGTGACCCAACTGACCAGACAAGACCTCTGTCCCAGAAAAAGTGCAAGTGGTGATTCTAGTCAGAGGAGCAGTCACTCAGACACCCAGGTCCAAAGGCTGTCCCCTACAATGAATCCTGCTCTCAGCCCAACCAGGGCCCCAAAAGCAAGCCGGCCACCCAAAATGAGAAATCGTCCAACTCCACGAGTGACTGTGTCAAAAGACCGGCAGAGTTTTGGTCCTATCATGGTGTACCAGACCAAGTCCCCTGTGGCCCTCACCTGTCCGAGCAGCTGTGTCTGTACATCTCAGAGCTCAGACAATGGTCTAAATGTTAACTGCCAAGAAAGGAAGTTCACTAACATCTCTGACCTGCAGCCCAAACCTACTAGTCCAAAGAAACTCTACCTAACCGGGAACTATCTCCAAACAGTATATAAGAATGACCTCTTAGAGTACAGTTCACTGGATTTGTTGCATTTAGGAAACAACAGAATTGCAGTCATTCAGGAAGGTGCCTTTACAAACCTGACCAGTTTACGCAGACTTTATCTAAATGGCAATTACCTTGAAGTGCTGTATCCTTCTATGTTTGATGGACTGCAGAGCTTGCAGTATCTCTATTTAGAGTATAATGTCATTAAGGAGATTAAGCCGCTGACCTTTGATGCTTTGATTAACCTTCAGCTCCTATTTCTGAATAACAATCTGCTTCGGTCCTTACCTGATAATATCTTTGGGGGCACAGCCCTCACCAGGCTGAATCTGAGAAACAATCATTTTTCACACCTGCCTGTTAAAGGGGTTCTGGACCAGCTCCCTGCTTTTATCCAGATAGATCTACAAGAGAACCCATGGGACTGCACCTGTGACATCATGGGGCTAAAGGACTGGACCGAACATGCCAATTCTCCTGTCATCATCAATGAGGTGACTTGTGAATCTCCCGCTAAGCATGCAGGGGAGATACTGAAATTTCTGGGAAGGGAGGCTATTTGTCCAGATAATCCTAACTTGTCAGATGGGACTATTTTATCAATGAATCACAACACAGACACACCTAGATCACATACTGTGTCTCCTAGTTCTTACCCTGAACTACACACTGAAGTTCCACTTTCTGTCTTAATTTTAGGATTGCTTGTTGTTTTTATCCTGTCTGTCTGTTTTGGGGCGGGCTTGTTCGTCTTTGTTCTAAAACGTCGAAAGGGAGTGCCAACTGTTTCCAGGAATGCCAACAACTTAGATGTAAATTCCTTCCAGTTACAATATGGGTCTTACAACACCGAAACAAATGATAAAGCTGATGGTCATGTCTATAACTACATCCCCCCACCTGTGGGTCAGATGTGCCAAAACCCCATCTACATGCAAAAGGAAGGAGACCCAGTAGCCTATTACAGAAACCTGCAGGACTTCAGCTATGGCAACCTGGAGGAGAAAAAAGAAGAGCCAGCCACACTTGCTTACACAATAAGTGCCACTGAGTTGCTAGAAAAGCAGGGCACACCAAGAGAGCCTGAGCTGCTGTATCAGAATATAGCTGAGCGAGTTAAGGAACTCCCCAGTGCAGGCCTAGTCCACTATAACTTTTGTACCTTACCTAAAAAGCAGTTTGCCCCTTCATATGAATCTCGACGCCAAAACCAAGACAGAATCAATAAAACCGTTTTATATGGGACTCCCAGAAAATGCTTTGTGGGGCAGTCAAAGCCAGACCACCCTTTACTGCAAGCTAAGCCGCAATCAGAACCAGACTACCTCGAAGTTCTGGAAAAACAAACTGCAATCAGTCAGCTGTGAAGGGAAATCATTTACAACCCTATAGCATCAAAGGATGCGCTTCAAACTGTTGGAAGCACTGCATTTGCTTTTGTTGTGTTCTCCCTTCCCCAGTGCTAATGGGAGACTGAAAGCAGTTTGGAAGAGGGGTGAAGCAATGATACTGCTCTTGCAAGCTTTCCTTTAAATTATTTTTCTCTTATCTCCCACCTTCACACCTCCCCCTTAGGAACCATCAGTGAACATGAATGTTTCTACACTGCATTTTTTCATAGATATTATTTAGGTTTTGTTTCTGTTTTCTTTCTTTTCCTTTTCCCAGTGTGGGAGTGGAAATAAGTAATAGTGATTGAAGGAATCGTAGGTAAAGTTTTCAAATGAGAATATTTTGTAGAAGATCTCCAAAGATCTTTTGGAACTACAACTTCTTTTGTAAATAATGATCTATGGTATTGCCATCTTCAGTTACCAAGAATAGGCCTGGGCTTAGCTACTTTGTGTTAAAGTGCCTTTGCACTTAAGTATATTACTTAAACGTTGCTTTTAGCTTTGAAAATGAAAAGTATTTTAATGTGTTGTATTTTTAAACTCGAAATCAATGTAAGATAGATCTATATGTCAGCTATATTATGTCAACATACAGTTTGCTTGAGTTCTAGAAACCAGCCTATCATCAAACAATTCTAGCTTAGGACTTTATAGACTTAAATGTAAAATATTTCCTTTCTTCTGGGTTTGTTACAAGTGATTTTATTTAAGTCAAGAAAGGGGATTTAACAGAGGACTAAAGGTAATAAGCCACCTCTGTCAGAATTAGCAATTCATTAATAAAATATATTTAACCCAATATCAGAGTGAATTGAATAATTAATGCCCTCCCGTAAATCATTATTTTACACTAACATGGTCAGTGTTTTAGATTATTTTCCTAGTTAATAGTATATTACACAACTGGTAGTATATTTTTTCTGCATCAAATTAGATATTTTTATATATTTAAACGAAAATCTGTATTTCTAACTTTTTAATTGAAATTAATATTTTTTTCTGCCCATTGCAACATTTTCTATATACACATACCAGTAGAGGCCGCCACACACCTCATTTAACCAAGACACAAGAGCCATTTAATACATTGAAGGAAGACTTCAAAGGTAAGATGAAAACTTCCCACATAATTTCTCTGCAAATTCAAGACAGCAGAGATAAAATTGCATATGTTACATTTTATTTCTTTGAAGATCAAAAATTACACTCAAAATTCCTTTCAGTTTTCACATTTTCTGACAAAGGTAGATTTTCCTCTTGACTTTAATTGAAGTGTTAATGAGGTACTATCAAATCTTGTCCTATTTGCATTTCCAAATTCATTAATAGTTACCTAAACTGCAGCAGTAAGCGTCTCCCCCCCCCCTTTGCCTTCTTTGGGTATGCTTTACTTGAAAATTTTTAGCTTGAGCAAGCCTTTAATTTTGGTCTTAGCAGTCAATTATTTTAACTAACCAACTCTATATAACATTTATGAAGCCTTATTAGACTGTAAATAATTTTTAGATGCAAACATTATTGTAAGATTTAAACAAACAGCCTTTCTTTACAAACAAAAAATAGTTTTGTTTTGTCTATTGTAAATCCTTATGCAACTGGGATGGTGATCCGCATATAAAGTAGTCCAGCTTTTCAATTCCTTATTAAAGCAAGTGATGGCGTCTGAAAGAAGCACACTGTTTCCTTTTCATAAATAGGTTACTGCACATAATAATCCTTTATTATCATGTGGAGATTGAAGTGGATCCTGATAACTTACTTTTAAAGCTTTAAAATGACAAATAGTGCATTACCACTATTAACAATTCATGCTACAGTCTTTCAATTAGAAATTACTTAAATCCAAATCATTTGCATTAATAATGGTGCAAAATGGACTTTTTAAACAACGGAAGATAATTGTGTCCATATATAAAAGTAAAGTATACTATGGAAAACAAGGTTTTAACAAACTGAAATCCCTGAATATCTACAGTGACTGACTTATATGTTCACTATTTACTTAAAAGTCAATATTGCCATTTACATCCATTAACTTACAATTGAAAATGGAGGTCAAAGTGATTTACACATGTGTTAATACAGAAATTTTAAATTTCCTACAAAAGGAGCTAGAGTACTGATTTGTTGGACATGGAGATAACTCCTGGAAACCACCTCATCTTTGAGTGACATATATAATATCGGAGGCTTAAAATTTGTTTTTATTTGGTATAATGCTCAATGCCTAATACAGAGGCAGATATTTGGGGAAGTCATGAAGGCAAATCAGCATACATCATATTAAAGATAGTTTCGAGCTTTAACTGTGACAATATGTTAATGACATGATTCTACTTCAGTGTTTGTTCTTATTTTCCTGAAAGTAAAACATCCATGTTAATAACAAAATTAGTTCATTAATCTTAATGAAATATACTTTACTTCTCATTCATTTTCACGATTTTTAAAGAGGCCTCCTGGAAGAACTCAAATATGTAATCTCTTTACCTCATTAATAAGTATTTGCTTCAATATTTTCATGCTTCTAGATTTTTTCTTTATTTACATTGAGTATTATAATCAAGTCTTTCAGGTATGATCCAAATGGTTTCATTTAAACATATAATGGCACATTTTGTGTTTTAATCTTTACTATCAAATACAAGCATAAGCCCTTCAAGTTTAATTGATTTATTGGCATTTCCACTGGTTATATTCTGTTTTTCCTTACAGTATTAAGCACTTCAAACCTATTTTATGTTAGGATTTTTATTTTTAACTCCTCCAGCTGGATTTTTAAAAAATTTCCCTTACTGTTTCCAGACAGATTATAATGAGTATGAGCCTAGCAAAAATGATTCCAGACAAGATAGTGACATTGCTACGATCTGCTTGGACTAGAAATAGATGTCTGGCCCTACAAATGTCAAATAGCAATTACTCTAGATTTTAGTACTTAATTAGTTGCTTTCATGACTTCTGCATATACCACCAGTGAGTAAATTGTACAAAAGTCTCGAAAATACTATTCCTCAGGCTTGACACCATTGCCAAGAGTATTTGGTATGGACTTAGGCCAACCTGTGTGCCTTCTTTCCTCAGGCATTTGGTGAGTAAGAAAAAGACTCTTCAATATCCTCTTTGTCCTCTGACTTATAAGGTGACTTAATTTTTCTAAATAATTCTGTATCATAAAGGGCTCAATATTTTACAGATTTTTAAAATATACATAATAAATCAGAGGGAGATTCTGCCATTTCTCAAACCCTGAAAATCCTTTTATGATATTACACATTCCAGAAGCATATTAGATTGAATGCTAGAGTGAACAACGCCTTCCAAATGGTTCTCTTACTCAATTTGTTTCTTCATTCATTCATTCATTCATTCATTCATTCATTCATTCAGGCACTCATTCAATACATCTGAAGTGTTTTCTTCCCTGATGCCTGGATCTGCTGTGTGCTGAGGAGCCACAAATATATATTAGACAGGCTCTCTAAATGCCTCACTCCAAGCTTTCACCCCTGCTCCCACTGTTACTAAATCCCTTTCTCCCCAACGATCTCCCAAAGTTGGCAAAGAGCTTAGTACAAAATAAAAGAGAGTTTTACCTTAATGAAAATCACCCCCAGGTAAGTAGTGGGGACAGCAATAGAATGCAGAAGGTTTAATTTTTAAATTCTCTGGAATAAAATATCAAATAGATAAATCATAAGTAGACTGGTTACAATGTAAGTGCTATTAACACATCTTTGCAAATATGTACTTAAAAGGAGAAAGATACCACTAAAATAAAATAAATCACAGCAGATTGAGAGAGACCCAACGTTATGGCCTGATGATAGCTATATATTTGCGCTATCTACATCTACTTTGTAAAGTTGAATACCAAAATTGTAAATATAAAAATAGCTGATATACTTCAATTTTATGGAATATTCATGTTTTAGAGACAATGTTTACTTTCTATCTTAGTGGCTTAAAGGGTAATCTTTCAACTCACATGCCTTTTAGCAACACAATAAGAGACTTAATTATGTAAGAGAGATTGAAGTACTTTGTGAGGGTCTACTTTGCTTCTCAAAACAGTGGTGGGAACAGTAGTGTAAATTGAAGTTTTATAAATCAAATTGTATTTTAAGTGCATTAAGGGAGCTGCCATTTAAGTAAAACTTGGGAATCCCTTTATGAGGCAGAAAATCATTTTATATTGCAAACAACCACTCTGTTTTGTATGTTTGGATTTTCAATATCAATTTTGCTTAAAACCAAGCTCACATGCATAATAAGAGTATGTTTTGTCAGTGTTGCTTGTGCTGTCTTATTTTTTTTTTGGTTGCTAAGGGCTTATACTTGAAAGTGTTGCAGTTTAATGTGAATTGAGCTATCTACACTTTTATGATGGCACAATAGCATTCCTGAACGTTTGGACTAGCAAGGCTATTTCAATTCAATTGAACACAGGACTCTTGCTCAGCAGCAACTTCCCTCCCAAAACCTTGTTTCTGTAGAGGGTAGCCTGACTCCTGTATTCATGTCTTATGAAGTGCTTAGAGATACAGGTTTTATAAAAAAAAAAATGTTACTATGTAAACATACTGAATTGCATGTGTGTTGGAAATTTCTAGCAGTATTTTAGCTTGACAGTATATGTACAAATTCTGTTAGACTTAGTTGCAAATAATTGTCTTCATGTTATTGGAATAAATGGCAAATGAAACAATTTATTATGTAAATAGATTCTTGTGCCAAATAGTGACAATGTTTAAGAAAAAAATGACATATTTTGGACTGTCAATAGGCAAAATAAATTACTGAAAATGTGATCAAATGATATTGTATTTTATTGGATAAGCTGTTTAGTTATTTTATGCTGTAGTTAGCTTTCAGTTAATAAATATTCACTAAAATGCACATGTTGGATTAGTTAGAAAAGTTTTTGGAGCCTTTTTTTCTTCTTTCTTTCTTTCTTTCTTTCTTTCTTTCTTTTTTTTTTTGAGACAGGGTCTTGATTGTACTGGAACTTGCTATATAGACCTGATTGGGCTCAAATTCAGAGATTTGTCTGCCTATTCCTCCTGTGTGCTGGAAGTAAAAGCCTGCACAATGATGCCCAGCCATAGTTTTTATAATCTTGAGAAGAATTAATGACAAATGTGAGAGCTGTCCTCTTTGCCTTGGTATATGTTATTCTAGTGTTGAGAAATGAATATTTTTATTCTTTAAATGATGTTTTTCATGTTTGCTATAAAAATAAGCTTTAAAAATATTAATATTTCTCCATGAGTATTTGTTAGTATTATACCTGAAAATTAAAAGCAAACAATATAAGCAAAACAATTCAGATACATGTCTTTCTAGGAACTAAAACAATATTAACTGACTTTCCAGTCCCCATGCCACACACATACACTTCTTTTTTCACCATATTTTTTCTAATATCATGAATGATCTAACAAATTCATATTTTACAAAGTAAAAGAATGACTGACATACAAATCGAAATGCTATTAATTGTGTTCCTTAACATGAAGCGAAGAGAAATGAGAAAGAGATAGTATTTTGTTCCTGTGATGATGGTGATGTTTTGAAAGTGACTACCTTGCCTACTTGTGTTTGGCTAAAGAATCAAAGCATATCTTCCAATATACACTCCAGTATCAACTGTATTTTGGGACATTTTGATCATGACAGAATATTGACAAAAACTAGTATTCTAAGGTACTGTCTAGTTCACAAATTGACTACCAGACAGCAGTATGAATTCTTAATTCTTAATGAATTCTCTCAGAAGTAAAGCCTCTTTTCCTTCCCTTTTGTTATCACTTGATGATAAAAATACTTTAGAGAATGGATAGGTGAATGGTTGATATGCTGCTTCTCATATGAGGACGGAAGAAAAGGTTGACACCCAGAGAATCTACAAGATCGAATGATAATGTTTCCCAGAGTTTAATTGGCTTGCTGTCATGTTTTCACAAGAGTGGAAAAAGAAGAAGAAAGTTCTGCTTTTCAAAGGTTTTTGAGGGTCTGATTAAAAGCATTAATTAACCAAATAAAAATCAATCAATATTTGGCTCAAAATTTCCTTTTGTCCTGCAAAAGAATGTTATTAAAAAAGAAGTAAATGTTCTTTGCTCCCCCACCAAAACACCTTGAAAATGTACTTCAAGAATTCAACGAAAATGACGCTATTTATATATTAACTATTTAATCTCAGTATGGTTACATTTGAAAGATTTAACTTGAACATTTGCAACCATTATTTTTAAATTGTATTATTTATATTTTGTTTTTAGGACATACAGTTCTACTGTACAAACATGAAATATGAAGATTTAAGACAAGTTAATTCTTCTCTTTATAGATTAAAGTGGGACAAAGCTGTGCCTGTCTTGGTTTTTCTTTTTTTCAGTCAGATTTCTTTAACTTCTTGCCAGAAGAAACTACCAGAATCTCAAATGATTATAATACAGACACATTTTTCCCTCTCATCTGTGCAAGAGAATCCTTTTGGATCTCAGGCCCAGAGACAAGTATTTTCATATTTTAAAACAACATTCTGTCTTGATTTTTCTTTTAAATGATCCTGATTCCTTCTTATGCTCTGACTGAGAAGAATCTGAGAACATTAGGAGGCCCATTCAGCGTCTTATTCTTATACATCATAACCCTCCCACACAATAATAATATTAAACCAGTTAAAATTACTCATTATGCAAAATGGGAATGTATTTTAATTCATTAAGATATTAAATCATTCTAAAGGTTGAAACATTACATTTAACAAGAAACCATTTTCAACAAATATTATACCTGTTCTAAAATCAAAAATGTAAAATTCCCTAAAAATTCTAATGCTCCATTTATCTTTAATAAACTCTAAAGATTCTCTTTCTCACATGCTCATTGCTGCTTTAAATATTCTAACTGGATAGATTCTTTTACAAGAAAAGTATATGCAATTGCTGATATCCCTTATGTGGTACCAGATTTTTTTTAAAATGTGATTTATGGAGTTCACACTGTGTGCTGAACACTCAAAGACATTCCAGTGCACATGTTAAGAAAATCTACAAGTCTTCCTGAAGGCCAAGCATGTACACTGGGACAAGAGGCTGGAGCTAATGGACAAGTCATAAGGTACCAAATCTGCTTTAAGGCCACCAAGATATCAGGAAACACAAGATACACATTTAAAATAAGATTTAATGCCTACCATTGGGGAATTTATAACAAAATAGGACAGATGATTTATATATCTTTGTAAAGAATATAAGAGGTCAGGATCAAAACAGAAAAAGATCAATAAAAACACTGGACTAGTATTTTTCTTTCCTTTAGAAAGCTCTTGGAAAAGAGGGACACCAGAAAGAGTCTAAAGTTTAAAAGGCTTGGGAAATTATGAAATTTGGAGATGAAGACAATAGTGAGCATACATAGAAAAGTGAAGAGAATGGTGAGGCAAGCTTAATTTATCTTTTGATGCTTCTGAAAGGAAGATGAGATTTGAATTCAATTCATGGAAGGTGTATTAAAGCAAAACAAAGATTATGGTTTGATTAATATTTCCATAAAGAAGCCTGATAAAGTATTTCAGGTGCGTTTCTAAAGTTAACCTTTGTAATTACTGAGGAAGATTTTTATATCTGTGGAAGGAAATCGAGGTTTATGGAGTTCTAGTGCCGATCACAGTGATCTAATGAGTATGGGTAAAGGTCAACTAGTTCAGTAAGAGTCAGCACAAGGATGATATTAAAGACTAGGCACTGAAGAGTCAGCATACAGAAATTTAAAATTCAGCTCTGTCATTCACCAGTTCTGTGTCCTTGAACAAGTCATTTAATGTCTCAGGACCCAATTTTCTTCATCCAATACAAGTGGCAATGATCATCTTTACCTTAGAGAATGGTTATATGGACTAGTAAGTTAATATTTGAAAAATTAAATATTTGCTATACAAAACTAAATGTGACAAAAGTGTCACTTGAAACCATTTCTATTTGAGTCTCAACTCTTGTTTTTTCCAATCTACTACTGGGTCTTACTGCTTTAACAGAATCAGTGAATCACCTAGAAGAAAAGAGTCAACTGAACATTGGGTAGAAAGTGTACTTACCTGGCAGGGGAGATACCTTGATCACAAAGGTTGTTTTCCCAGGGCAAGGCTTATCCATTGCACTCCGGATGTGCTGACCCCTGCGATTTCCCCAAATGCGGGAAACTTGACTGCATAATTTGTGGTAGTGGGGAACTGCGTTCGCGCTCTCCCCTGTAAAAAATAAAATTAAAAAAAAAAAAGAAAAAGTGTACTATGGTCCAAGACCTGTTGTGACCACTTAGAACTAAGAAAGTAAGTTTCTGCAATTAACTTCTAGAAAGAAGTTGAAGATAAGAAATCTGTTTGTATATTCAACCACTGGCAGGGCTATCTATAAACTGAGCATGCAGATTGATCATTTAGAGAGCCATATTTAGTAACACACTCATCACTTATCATCAGAAGATCTTTAGCATGAAAATATTTTGACTCCAAGGGAAAGGCATAAGGTAAATGGCTAAGGAGAAATTTGTAGCACTTTAGCTATGAGAATAGTAAAACTAAGGTCATTTGGAGAGGAATTTCAGGCTTCTCTGGTATTTACAAAGGTCAGCTGGCTCTGAGCTGGTTAAATACTGACTTTCTTAAAACGTAACTTATACAATCACTTACAAGGGCTCAAGTTTAGATGTTCACTGCACTTAGTTCAGTGTCCTGCTGCCTTGGTAGTTAGCAGCATTATGAATCATTATTTTTAAAAGACAGAAGCTAGTTATTATTTTTATAACCCAAACTAGCACTGAATTTATAGCAATCCTCTTGACCCTGCTCTCCAAATGATGGGACTATAGGGGTGTGCCACCTCTATGAATCATTTTTGAAGAAGGGATTCTGTTTAGTTTTTATTTTTCATCTTGTACCAAGATTTCTAAGTTAAATAACCCCTGCTGGTTATTCAACTGACCTGCCACATAGTCTAACCTAAGGCACAACTATTTCTAATAGTTCCCTTAATTTATGACTACCCTGCAACCTCTTATTTATGTGCCTTAGTATGTTGTCCTCTCCTATGAGATCTTAAAGAAAATGAAATTATGAATCCTTTGGCTTAAAGTAGTTTTAATTTACATCTTATATAACCTTTTAAGGAGTTCAGAGTGTGTATACACAAGGAAAACAATGTCTCCAGTGCTAAAGTGGTGAAAGTCAGAAAGTTGGCAGATGTCTGTTCAGAGCATAGCTTGTTATTATTTCCACAGCATGTTGCTGATGCACGTAGTGAGGTGCTTTTTACAGTGTGAGAAGAGTAATTGGGTTTCTGTAAGGTAGGGAAAAATGACTTGATATGGTTTGAACATACTTCTTAAGGGTATACTTGTGGACTTAAAAAAATATAAAAAACCCAAACCTTCCACTACCCCTGCTCCCTAAGAATAACTTCAAGTGAGGCAAAATTTCACTCAAAAGTAAATTCCCTAAAACAAAAGGAAAAACGGAGTAATATTTTTTGCATTATTATTATGAAGAACAAGAATCCTTTTAAAGAGAAGGGAGCTTAGAAAAGTTGACACAGTAATTTAGAGCAGGGGTGGAAATGATGAAATCTTGATTCACAGGATTAGGATATTTCCATTACATTCTATTGCATAATTGTAAATGAAAAAGTTTCAAAAAGCCTTTGAGAATTTCTATTAAATGGTATCTAGATAAGCTTTCATAGTTATTCATAACAAAGCTCCTTAAATAGTAAATTAGAAAGGTCATATCATGACAACTTTGTACAAGCAAAAACTCCCCTAACACCCATGCAGAGATTTCTTTTATTTATTTATTAAAGATTTCTGCCTCCTCTCCGCCACCGCCTCCCATTTCCCTCCCCCTCCCCCGATCAAGTCCCTCTCCTTCCTCAGCCCAAAGAGCAATCAGGGTTCCCTGCCTTGTGGGAAGTTCAAGGACCACCCACCTCCATCCATGCAAGATTTCAATCAAACACTTGTCAGGTTCATAGGAGGAGCGCATTGTCAAACATTATAGCTTCTTTTGAAGCCCAAAGCATTCAGTACTTAGAGTCCCTAAACTACTTATCAGTCCTTCATTTATATCTGACCCACTAACTAAAGGCCTCACTCAGAATGCAAAAAAAAAAATTTAGCTGTACTGAGAACATTGCTTTTATTGGTGCATTTGGTCTTTTGGCACTAAAAACAAATATTTACTGAAGGTCTATGAAAACCCTGGTGGGATCAAAAAGTCTAGACTGAATCTTTGGCTCAACACCAGAGCTTATGCTCATATTTTAAAATAAAAATACTCAGCACATAGCTTACTAACCACTAGTCTAATAAAATCCCAATAATGGCAAGCAGTGCAAAAGTCCTAAGCTTATGGGAAAGGAGGAATCTGACACTCATTGGATTGGCTGCTTTGTTCCTCAAACAGAAAAGGGGTGGGGAGTTAAGCACCAAATTTCTCATTTAGTTTGAAGACTGGTCAGATGGCTATAGATTCAGAAACCCTTGTGAAATAACAGTTAAATGATGATGAGTCACAATATAGAACTTCTTCATGACTTGAAAACTTGTAGCATTATAATTTTGTACCATGTTAATTTATTCTAGTAACTTTAAGTTTATTGAATTCTATTTATTAGACACAATCAAACCTAGTGATTTTCAACATAAAATTCATAACCTTTAAATAATGACTTAGGCCTCAGGGTTAATCCATTTAATAGAAAAATAAATAATTCTTTATACTTTTAGTTATCCCAAGGACGGATAGATTAAAACTTGTAAAGGGGAGGCTCAGCAGTAGAAAATAGGCTGCTCTTCTGGAAGACTCAGATACAATATTCAGCATCCACATGGTGGCTCATAATTTTTTGTAACTCCAGTTCTGGAGAATCCAACACTCTAGTCTGATTTCCATGTGCATAGACATATATGCAGGCAAGGTACCCATATTCTTTTTTTTTTATTCTATTCTTAATTTTTTTTTTATTAAGAAAGAAAAAAAAATTTTCCGCCTCCTCCCAGCCTCCCACTCCTCCCACTCCCCCCCCCCAACTTCCCCCCCTCCTAACCTCCCCCCTCCTCTCCCCCTCCCTCTCGAGTCTGAAGAGCAGTCAGGGTTCCCTGCCCTGTGGAAAGTCCGAAGTCCTCCCCCCTCCATCCTGGTCTAGGAAGGTGAACATCCAAACTGGCTAGGCCCCCACAAAGCCAGAGCTAGAAGTAGGATCAAAACCCAGTGCCATTGTCCTTGGCTTCTCAGCAGCCCTCATTGTCCGTCATATTCAGAGAGTCCGGGTTTATCCCCTGCTTTTCGAGTCACAATTCAGCTGGCATTGGTGAGCTCCCAATAGATCAGTCCCACTGTCTCCGTGGGTGGTTGCACCCCTCTTGGTCCTGACTTCCTTGCTCATCTTCTCCCTCCTTCTGTTCCTCATTGGGACTTTGGGAGCTCAGTCCAGTGTTCCAGTGTGGGTCCATCGCCAGATGAAGGTTCTATGGTGATATGCAAAATATTCATCAGTAAGGCTATAGGATAGGATCATTTCAGGTTCCCTATCTTCAGCTGCCCCAGGAACTAACTGGGGACCTCTCCTTAGGCACCTGTACTCACTCATAGTTGGTTTCTAGCCACAAATAAAGGTCAGTGAGTCTTTATTTTGATATCCTAAAGAAGCTAAATAAGAAGGTGAACCCAAAGAAAAACATATAGCTATCCTCCTGGGTAGGGGAAGTAGACAAGATTGCCAGGCAAAAAATCGGGATCTTAAGAGTGGGGTGGGAGGGGGGTAAGGGGAGATGGGGAGAAAAGTGAGAAGGGTTGGATGGGGAGAACTTGGGGCAACGGGATGATTGGGATACAGGAAGGTAGGATAGGGGAGCAGGGAAGCACATATCTTAATTAAGGGAGCCATCGTAGGGTTGGGAAGAGACTTGGACCTAGAGGGGCTTCCAGGTACCCATATTCTTAAAATTATTTTAAAATAAAAACAATTATAGTATGATTTTTAAAAATAACAAGCTCTTTTCTTCAGTGGCATAGCCACTGAAAAGTTGCCAGTTCTCCAATAATCCTGATTAAACTCAGTGAATCTTAAACACACAGACAAAAATGATATAAAAATGGAAGGAGAACTTCTTAGAAAGAGGCGTTTCAGCAGAAAGGGGTGGAGGATTGAGAAGATAATGGGAGAAATTATTAAAGTTCATTGTATACACTTATGAAATTGTCAAAGAATAAGTTCATTAACTAAATTAACTTTTAAAAAGCCTTGTTTCATGTTGCCAAAGGGTATTTTCCCCCTCTAACTATTCTCCTTAAATCTGTTAACTTGAACAACATTGACCCTTTGACCAGATGAAAATTCAAAGTCCATGTTTCCAAAACTTGCTTTATAGACCTTAGCTGTGATTTGCACAATTTAAGGGAAGCCTATAGATCAAACTTTTTTTGGATCAAACTTTAAATGAATTTCTACAGCCTTATAAATTGCATAAATAAGTTTTATCTACAGCCAATAGTTTATACTATTTTAAATTTCTCTCAGATGGGTAATACGCCAAAGTTGTAACATACTTTGAAAGAAGTACATATCAGATGTAAATACCAATAATTGTGCTTCCAGACTACAAAAGAATCTGGCAACTTACTTTCTAACTATACTAGAAATTGTTTTTAAATTTTAACCAATGTTACTAAAACTATGAAAATAAAGTCAATTAAAATAAAAATACATTTCTTTTTAATTTTTGAAAGAGTCTAGAAGTCTGGATAAAAGACTTTCATTTAATTAATTTATTTATTTTTGCCTATGGTAATTACTAGCAAGAACAGAGTTTAGGATTAAAATATGGATTATAACTTTATTGTCCTCAGAAATAAGGAAAAGGCCTAATTCACTCATAGCTATTATACAGAAAGATATTTTCTCAACATTTTTATTCATGATTTTTTCTGGAGTGTAACATTTGTCTTCCAAAGGTTTAAGTTAACACACACAGGAAATAATTTCTCATTTCTTTCTTTTCTTTTCCCAGGCCTCTGGTAAACTTGGGAGGACACATTATACTACACGGAAATAAAGTGATTCCCAAATGAAAAAAAAAAAAACTGTTTTGAATGCTGACTAAATTCCACAGCAGATTAAAATAATTAACTCATTATCTCATTCATTCATTCATGTAACAAATATTTATTAAACACTATGCGAAACTCTGACTCTAATTCTCAAGGAGTTCAGACTCAAGTGGTGCAGAAAGTAATACATAAAACAAGTATTAATGAAGAGCTGTAAATGTAAAAGGAAACTGTGCAGAGTGCACTGAAAATAGAAGAAAAATAAAAAGGTGGTCATGAGCAAGATCCAGTGAAAGGTATACAGAACTAGACCCAGAAGTTTGAATCGAGTAGTATCAACTGTAAATATTGGATAAAAGAACAATAGATTAAATGTAATTTATAGGACAGGCTTGAATTCAATAATGGGCAAGAGGGTTTCAAACTCCACATTAAGGAAACATGGTAGTGTAGCTTTAAAGAGAGTTGTGACATGTTCATGTTTATATTCAGAAATTGCATTTTCTTAGACTTGGTAGACTAGGGTGGAAAGAAACTAGAATTAAGAGTAATCATTTAAAAGAAGAACTAGAACACTGAAATTTCAGAGATGTAAGTTCTGATGAGCAAGAGAGGCAAGGAATAAAAGAACCAGTTGTCAGTGATCTTTGCCACACTAGAAAGGGGTAGAGTTAAAACCTTGGTTCCTTGTATGTGATTATCATATAGGATATTCATATACATTTAACTTAATTTTTATGTAATTGATGAAAGCTTGTCAAGAAAAGTATTGACTAATTTGATCAAGCCTTATTTTTATGAAATTCCAAATTGCCTATGAGAAACAGATACTTTCTCTTAATAAACAGTTAAGGATTTTTTAGATAAAATTATTTCTTCATAATGACTAGAAAACATTATGAAACATCTAGAAAAGTACTAATTAAGAAGTGTGCTAACAGTTCTTTTACATATTGATTATTAGCTAATATTCTATCTGGAATATGGACATGTACTTGGTTAGTATGTGAAAGTGTAAATTTTTATAAAATATGGAAAACACAAAGCATAAACATTTATTGTAAAACTTAGACGATTTAATGAGGATGAACAATATAGTTTGGATGTCAGTGATATATTACACATATCAATTGTTAGGAAACAAATATTTAATTACAGATTTAGAGTTTAGTTACAACTTACCTTTAATTTTTAATTTTGTTAAAGAGACATGTACATTTCATACTGAAAGAAGTATTCCATAGGCCTCGGGGTCGATTACATTGCTCTACTAAAAAAATGTCTATAACATATTCATTATATATACTATGCCAATTTCTAACTGTCTAGACTTTGGTAATCATGTGAATCCTGAATGAATGAACCAGATGGGATTGAGATTCTTATAAAAGTCAGGGGTAGGGGAGGTGAGGGTAACCAGTGCCTAGGACTATATTGCTCTCAGTTTGGCTTTTAATCACAGCTGCAGAGCTCCATAAGGAACTGATGTCATAGCCATTTGCTCTTTTCTTCAAATGGTATTTATTAGGTGCTTCATCTTTTGTGGGTATGATGCTTGGCACTGGGCACATAATGGTAAATAAAAGAAAAAAATCCTCTCTTACAGTTTTCTGTCATCTACAGAGCACATGAAGTACAATGTGTAGAATGATAGGGTATGGTTAACTACAGATAGGCAAGTCCCAAGATATGGTGGTGGTGGTGGTGGTGGTGGTGGTGGTGGTGGTGGTGGTGGTGGTGGTGGTGGTGGTGGTGTGTGT
>NW_004949157.1:662246-665791 GCF_000317375.1 Microtus ochrogaster
TGGTGGTGGTGGTGGTGGTGTGTGTAGTATTTGGACATGTGTAAGTGGGTATGGGGTGGGGAAGAGTGTTGGAGACAATGTCAGACAAAGACAGAGAAAGAAAGTGAAAAATAAGCAAAATATATCCATCTAAGATTTGCCTAAATATTAACACATCCTCTTAGTCATCTATGAAAGGAAACAGAATGAAGGGGCAGAAAAAAGAATTGCAGAAGTCACACCTCTTTGTAGAAAGCTTCTTAATATCCTCCACGCAGGAATTGATTCTTGAATAATTACAGCTCTGTAATAACTTCTTTCAACTGTGAATAACGTCTTTCAAAATATGCGTATATTCTTTCTTGACCCTTAAAAATAAAGAAAATCTCATACATTAAAAAGTCACTTTCTTCTTTCAGATAAATTCAAAAATATCTTTACTCATTCTGCTTAAACACTATAACAAAATACATTTACCAGAGTGCTATACAAAGACAGGGGTAAGAGGGATGGGTGGGATGATGACAGTAACTTGTTCAGGCTTCCTTTTGTGTTATTTATGCTTCTTTTTCTTCAGCGTTGCCTTCTAAGTAATCAGCTTCATCCTGTACTGAGACAGAAAGATGCTGATTACAAACAAGTCAGGGTAATTTACCCTTTTTGACCTTCCTTGAGCTCTTATAAATCTCTTCACTGCTAGGAGGCCAGGTTTTTGTTCTTCCCTTGGCAACAAAGAACCTGCTCACACAAAAAGCTGCCTCACACAGCAGCAGAAAGGAAACAGTGAAAACTGTTTATGAAGCAGGCTTGGGGAGAGGGATTGTGACCTTGATCTTTCTGTTTCCATTTTCCCAGTGATAGTTGCAGTAACCATGCCAAAAGCAACATCGATGACAAATTGGAATGCAATTATCTTTTGAGTATAAACTGGAGAGGTAGGAGTAGTTGATGGTGAAGGTTCCTTCCAACTCTACCATTCCATTATTAAATATGTCTCAAACGTAGTAAGTTTAAAAGAAAATTGAATTAAGGTGATAAATTAAGCTGATGTATAAGAAGCACCCTGGTAGATTTACAAATCACAAAGATGGAAGGTCTCTTCCGAATTCATTTTCAAACAAGGAGGGTTATGCCTAAGTTATGTTATATAAAAATGCAAAGCCTGTCTACCACATTAGCCAAGTGAGAAGTGTTCTGTTCTTCCAGAGACAATTAGGAGACAGGCAAATCATTTTTGCCTTCTCTTTTGGTGCTGGAGGTTGAATACAAGACCTTGTACCTACTTGATAAATATTCTACTACCAAACTGCATTTCAGTCCTCCATTATTAGAATTCTATAAGCACAGTAACATTTAATTTACAATTACATGACCATTTACAGGACTCCTTATATTCAAGATGAGGGAGAAAAGGTTTTTTGAAGTCTGTGTGATTTTAATCTGCTGGTACTTGCTTCCACAGTCTGCTTAGGATACTATTAAATAGAGTCCCTTTTCTCTGTCTATTATTCATAAGCACTACCTTATTTGCTTCCAATATTTCTTTTTTCTCTTCCTGTATTAATTTTAACATGTAAAGGTAAATTACCTTACAACTGAATTGATTCTTTTTATGATTTGGAGTAAACATGTTGAGCAACTATGTATGTTTGATTCTTTTAATGACTCCAATATGGACATAGGCCATAGTTCAATCTATAAATAATAGTAATTACATAATATTTAGTTTGTACAACAAAATATTATTTCTTTATTTGTATTAATTCATGTTGTACTCAGTATTACATGAGTAAGAACGTGTATATGACTCTGGCCTAAATGGGACATTTTCATTAAGTACCTCTCCTCAGAGTTCTGGGAACTCTGATGACAGACAAGGAGGCAGCAAGAGTTTGAGCTGGAGGGGATGGAGGACACCAGGAAAACAAGGCCTTCTAAATCAGCATGATCACTGTACATATGAACTCACAGAGAATGAGGCAGTATGCATAGGGCCTCCATGAGTCTGCACTAGATGGGGTCCTAGAACTGAAAGGAGAACTAGACACATGTCCCCATCCCTATTCTAGAGGCAATCTCCACTTGATACATACTTGTAAACGAAAATTTCGATCCTCCAAGGGAGTCTCACTGAAGAAACAAAGTATTTTTAAGGGTCCTTTGCATATATAGTATGGCTTTTACGTTAGTGTTTTAATGGGATCCCTGAGTGTGAGAATGAGTGAGTCTCTGTTTATTGTGTCTTCTCTTGAGATCTTTCTTTCTGTTTGTTTTGTTAAATTCTGATGTGTTAATTTTTATTTCATCTTATATTTTATTATACAAAAAGAATTGAATAAGAGTGATAACCTGGTGATTTGAGAGAAATTTTAATTGTAGTGACAGTTTCTTGTACTAATAAACTATCAACCCACTCCCCCAAAAGAATGTGTGTATCTGTATACATGTGATTTGTATGAGCGTGCACACCATTTTGTTTTAGCCATTGTGGATTCTATTTGTGGTAACTATAGTGGCCTGTGTTTTATTTTTCATTTTTTCTCTGCTTTTCAATTTACTTGAGAATTTCTTTCATGAATACATTGTATTTGTTTCATTCAACCGCTACCTCTTCCCCATCTCTTCCTCCAATTCATGACTTCTATAATTATGTTTATGTCAGATATCACACACTTATAGAGAGTTAGACAGAAACTGTAAGTTCAAATAGTGTCCTAATTTGCATATATTTACAGTTTATCACTTAAGATTTGGATCTTATCCCCCCAAAAACTAGTTGTCCATCACTTAGTAGTCATTAACTACCAGTAGTTCTTCCTGTCAGAGAGGAGCTTTGTGAAGATTTCTCCATCCATGTGTCATGAATATTTAGTCTGGAGCTCTGAAAAACAAAGATAAATTACTTTATTGTTTAATTTTGTATCTTTTATCATGGTATTCAGACTTGGCTTTTATGTCTTAACCATTTATTTCACAAATTCAAGCAACCACAAACCCTTCAAAATACTACTTTGCTCCACATTATTGGGGAAAAGATTCTTGGAGTTTCAACTGGCACAGAAATTTTGCTGTTTTCATTTTCAACTCAGGGAGATAGATGGCTGAACATGAGACTCATTTTAGAGCCAATATGAAAACCTTTCCTCCCTCTAGTACCTGATAGCTGACTCTGAAAGCCTTTCATTTGTCCAGATATTTATCCAGAAAAACATAGGGATATAGTGCTTCAGGATCTTCATAGATCTGTAAGATCCTGCAACAAAGGAACCATGCTTTTTATTTTCTGGGAAGGATTTTTGGTGTCCTACATGATGCCTTTCTTATGGATTTACTGACATTCAAAACAAAAAACAAAACCAGAAAACAATGAAATTAAAATGTTTTTTTATAGAATCTGGAGGAATGGCTCAGTGGTAAGGAGCTCTTGTTCATCTTACAGAAGACCCGGATTTGACTCTGAGCATCCACATGGTGGTTTACAACTGTCTATAATGCCACCAGTTCCAGGGGATTCCATACTTTTTTCTGATTTTCATGGGCATCAAGCACATACATAGTTCATATAT
>NW_004949157.1:665891-690576 GCF_000317375.1 Microtus ochrogaster
ATATATATATATATATATATATATATATATATATATATATATATATACACATACATACATGCAGGAAGACCATTCACACATAAAAAATAAGATAAACAACTCTTAAGAAAATTATGTAAAAACATTTTTAAAATCCCATGCTTGATGATGTTTGGTATCTATGCACAGGCTATTAAAATCAAGCCTGCTGGGAAAGTGAGAGAAAACTGAACATTATTTTATGAGATACAAATGACCTCTAACATCTTCTTAGATATTTTTGCACATTTTTTAAAATGGATTTGGCTCTCTGCTTTGACAAACAGAGCATGAATGTCCAGTCTTTCTAACAGGAACTCTTATGAAATAACAGCGGTTCCTTGATCAAATGATTTTTTCTAAATATGATTCTATTTCTCTTCCCCTACCCTTTTCCTGAGTATAAATGACTTTGTGATCTATATCAGACTTCACATGTTCCACTATTCCACAAAGTCAGAAATTAAGCACAGTCGAAGTGATTGCAAGATTTGGTCTTCATTTGTTTATGAACCACTAAGTGTGTGAATGTGTCTTTATTCCAAAAAGCTCCCCATTCAGTGGTACTGAACTTTGGTGAGAAGCCACACTAGAATGGGAAGCTGGCAGTGTTAAGTGGTAGCATCTTGCAGGCAACATTGTGACATTTGCTTTTTCTTAACAGTATCCATAAAAATACTGAGATTAAATTTGGTTTGCCTTTTATTATTTCTGACACACTGTGCTAGCTTTTCATCACAGAAATTTTGTATGAGCACATTGGACGTGGGAATGGGCTGCCAACAGATGAAATAAAAATACTTTCATCCGTTTTACTGCCACCTCCAAGAATCAGATGAAAATACTTGCAGGCCAGGGCTCAAATCTACATAGTATGTCAACTGAGGTGCTTTGCTTAAATATAGCCAAAACAGACAGGCACAGTATAGTCTGAAATTTTTGGTTGCTTCAGAAGAAAGTAAATACGTATTTTAATTTTCTACAAGAGAGCAGAAATGTATTCAACATTATCTTGTTAATTTCAAACCATTGTAGAGAAATGTTTGTTTGTGTTTGTTCATGCTCAGTATAGACAGAAACACAGCATGCTTGGAACCAGTTCCACAGGAGTCATTAAAAGGCATGCTGAGAATACATGCTAAGAATAAGACATAATTCTTTTTGCCTGTTCTCTGATACAACTCATTATGGGAAGTGATTTCAAAGTCAGATATAACATCCCCAGTCCTCTGGGAAGAGAAAAAAGCTGATTGGCAAGGGTCTTTCCTATTCCTGTCTTTGATGATTATACCTTTGGCTACAACTGGAAGAGGACATATTAGAAGCAGGGATGTACAATGAGAGAAAAATAGAATCAGGGGTGGAAAATGGTATTGTCACAGTTCATTGGCCATCATTACTATACATTTTATACAGCCCATGACAATACTATATAGTCTGGGTTTTTGCTTTTTTAAGTTTTTCATTTGCAACCTAATACAATGAAAAATCTTTGTGATATCAAAAGACATATTAGAATCTTAGTTTTACAGCTTCCTCTGTGATTGAGCATGTTTGTTTCTGTATTATGTTCTTTAAGTTTAGATACACTAGTAGTGCCTCAGAGTGACAGAAAGTTTAAATTAATTAATAGAGAAGTGCTTCCTATAAGATTGGATAAAGAAAGTGTGGAATATATATTAGAGTACTACTCAGCGGTAAAAAACAATGACATCTTGAATTTTGCATGCAAATGGATGGAAATAGAAAACACTATCCTGAGTGAGGTAAGCCAGACTCAAAAAGATGAATATGGGATGTACTCACTCATAATTGGTTTCTAGCCATATATAAAGGACATTGAGCCTATAATTCATGATACTAGAGAAGCTAAATAAGAAGGTGAACCCAAAGAAAAACATAGTTATCCTCCTGGATATTGGAAATAGACAAGATTTCCGGGCAAAAATTTGGAACTTGGGGGTGGGGGTGGGATGAGGGTAAGGGGAGATGGGGAGAGGAAAGTGAGAAGGGGAGGATGGGGAGAGCTTGGGGGAATGTGATGGTTGGGATGGAGGAAGGGTGGATATGGGAGCAGGGAAGTATATATCTTAATTAAGGGAGCCATTTTAGGGTTGGCAAGAGACTTGACTCTAGAGGGGCTCCCAGGTGTTCATGGAGATGTCCCCAGCTAGTTCCTTGGGCAGCTGAGGAGAGGGAGCCTGAAATGGCCCGATCCTACAGCCATACTGATGAATATCTTGCATATCACCATAGAACCTTCATCTGGCGATGGATGGAGATAGCGACAGAGACCCACATTGGAGCATCGGACTGAGCTCCCAAGGTCCAAATGAGGAGCAGAAGGAGGAAGAACATGAGCAAGGAAGTCAGGACCGCCACCCACCCACTGAGACTGTGGGGTTGATCTAATGGGAGTTCACCAAGGCCAGCTGGACTGGGACTGAGAAACCTTGGGATCAAACCGTACTTTCTGAACGTGGCAGACAATGAGGGCTGACTGAGAAGCCAAGGACAATGGCACTGGGTTTTGATCCTACTGCATGCACTGGCTTTGTCAGAGCCTAGTCTGTTTGGATGCTCACCTTCCTAGACCTGGATGGAGGGGGGAGGACCTTGGACTTCCCACAGGGCAGGGAACCCTGACTGCTCTTTGGACTGAAGAGGGAGGGGGAGGGAAATGGGAGGCAGGGAGGTGATGGAGGAAGGTCATTGGTTGATTAAATAAAGAAGCTGCTTGCCCTGATAGGTTAGAATGTAGGTGGGAGGAGTGAACGGAGCAGACTGCTGTGAGGAAGAGGAAGTGAGCTCAGAGATTCGATAGCTCTCCTCTCGGGGGCAGACGCCTCAGAGAGACACGATGCTCCACTCTTGCGAGCAGAGGCGAGAGCTATGCTCTCTGAGGTACACGTGATGAAGCTCTGACCCACCGACCCAGGATGGACGTAGGCTAGAATCTTCCCGGTAAGACCGGTGCTACACAGATGATAAGAAATGGGCTAGTCCAGGTGCAAGAGTTAGCCTAGAAGAGACTAGATAGATGGGCCAAGCAGTGCTTAAAAGAATACAGTGTCCGTGTAATTATTTCGGGTAAAGCTAGCCATGCGGGCATCGGGGTGTTGGGGACGCAGCCCCGCCGCTCCTGTTTCAACAGGGAGGGGGCGGAAATTTTTAATAAAAAAAGAATTAAATCTAGCAGGTGATTTATAAGCATAAAAGAAATCTTTCAACATACAGAGTCAGAAATCACTTGATACCATATAATGTGGCATGACGTACTAAAAATGATCTCTTGCTAAGCCTTAGCACTTCACTTGAGTATCCTTCCTATATTATATTGCTTCTGTCTATATTGCTTCTGTCAGAAGAACATGAAAAGATAATAGTTTTTATCAAGATAAACTGAACAACTTAGGCTGGTAGCGTTTCTCCCAAGACCTATAGAACATCCAACAGATACCTAGAACCAGACATAAGAAACCTTTTTTTCAAGTTGTTCATCAGGGAAGTGAAAGAGACTCCTGAAACAGCATACACTATCTTTGTTGCCTTTCAGGGGTAAAAGGTAAGTCCATATTGTTGACGATTTCACACACTTTGGACACAGGCCTCAGATAACTTAGCTGGATCTAATCAGAAAACTTCCGTCCTGCAGTCAAGCTTTCAAAGTAACAGAAAGTAATATGCAAACTGCCAAAGGGGGGCAAGTAATTAATAGTCTTACTCAGCTGTGATGCCTATGAACCACAACAATGTCCAGTATGGAAAGACATCTCTAAGGTTACAATAGAACACTGGTGCAATAGAAGCCTGGTACTAGAAACTTAGGTAACTAATGGAGTTATTGAGGTCATAGAATTTAGAGAAAAACCTACTACCACCACTTTTCTTGACCAGCAAAATTGCTAATTGCATTCTAAATAGTTGTACTTATACACACAGATAAGTGTAGTTCTTACCCCTTATCAAAACAGCTTCATTTTAGACAGATATCACAGAAAACCACAATTTGTTAAAATACAGATAACGGTTGATCATGGGTCACCTATAGCCAATGGATAAATCTACAGTACTACTCTTGAACCTAAGGATCTGAGAACACCATGGAAAAAGGCTGGAAAGATTGCAAAAGCCAGGAGACCAGGAAGCATGTTGTGAGAGTGTGACCCATAAAAGTGACAGGGAGGCTGTACTCATGATACCTCAAAAATACAGTTACCTAATCAAGACCCAAGCAGTGACAGCACCAATAGATATACTAACATGAAAGATGGAAATATCAGGTAATCCCACCACTTTGATGGAGTTGAAGAATAGTTAGTTATAGTTATAGTTTTCCTTAGTTATGATAAAGGATAAAATAGATATAAATACTGTAACTGTAATTCTTGCTTGATAACTGTTTTGTTATATGTAATTTTACTATGTTAAAGTCAAAGCCTTTCTTTTTTGTTTAACAGAAAAAGGGGAAATGATGTGGGAGTGATTTCTTATAAATAAAGAAACTGCCTAGGCCCATTTCATAGGCCAGCCCTTTGGTAGGCGGAGAAAACAGAACAGGATGCTGGGAGAAAGAAGCTGAGTCAGTGAGTCGCCATGGTTCCCGCACTCCAGGCAGATGCAGGTTAAGATCATTCCTGGTAAGCCGGCTTGTGGGCTACATAGAATAATAGAAATGGGTTAGATCAATATGTAAGAGCTAGCCAATAAGAGGCTGGAACTAATGGGTCAGGCAGTGATTAAAAGAAAAAAAAAAAAGAAAAACTGCAGGAACTGAGGACTGCTGAAATAGGGGAAACTAGCCATCCTCAATGATGAGCCCCCTAATTGATTATATAAAACAAAGTGGTCAGCCATGAAATCATATACATACAATCAACACTAAATGTACTCCGCAAGTTTTATTTATATGGTATACTTTTACACATATGTCTAATGATAATACTCAAAGAAAAAGAGGCAATGAATTTGACAGGGAGAAAAGTAGGACATGGAAATGGTTAGATGAAGACATAGGAAGGACTGGAGAGAAGAAAGAAAAGGCAAAGTGATGTAATTACATTTTAATTAAGACAAAAAGATCAAGGGTACAATAAAATCATACTAGAGAATAACATTCACTTAGGATCTATGCAAAGATTCTTATTAAATCTATCTTCATACATTTTGGGGATCGTCACTTTAAAGACATCATGAGGTAATTTCAACATGCAGTAAAAGTTAAGAATCAGCTATTTGACTCACCCATCTTCTAACAAAAGTGATGATTGCTTGTTTCAGCTAACCACAACCATTTATTTATATCTCAGTATAGGGCTTTTTATACAGTGCCTGGTACATGATAAATGCTCAATAAATATCTTTTGAATAACTGAATGGATGACTCACCAGTGGTTTATATATTAAAATTTGGTGACTGATATCAACAAGAAAGTGGAGAACACAATGATGTCACATTTGACAGAAGTGATATTTTGCTTAGATCTAGCCCTGAGATATGTGCTAATTCTTGGTTAAATCACTTGTCTATTTTGAACCTCAGTTTCCTTGAGTAAATGGAAAAGAATAGACCAGGGATCCCTAAGAACTTTTATAGTTCTAATATTGTGATTCTATGAGTCTATTAAAATGCATGACACTAATAGCTATATTTTGCTACCCTCATAAAATGGCATATACACTGGAAAAGGAGTTTAATGAGTCTTGTAAAAAGTATTTCAGGAACTAAAGAAGCCATTTTCATAATGGAGAAGATTTAACAGACTTAGCTTGTAAAGTAATTTAGTAGCTTCTCTTCATTTGGAACTGTTACTCATGTAAAGTAGAATGAGAGAGGGGAAACAAGTGATTCTTGAGCATCACCTTATCTCTGAGACTAAATGGCTCTGCAATTAGACAAGCAGGATGCACACCAATAGTTCACTTACTGAGTGGTTTGAATATATTTTCCAGAGTGTGGGAAAGAGGAAATAGCATAACAACTCAAAAGCTTACTATAGTCCTTTCAGGTGAAAATGACACAGTAAATATCTAGAAAGACCAGATCCAAATAAAACCACATGGACCTGAAAGTATATTTTTCATATTCCATTTACATAAATAGATGCTCAAGAAAGGAAATACATTTGCCTTAGGTTACACAGATGGTAAATGAGAAAAACTGAAATTCAGGTCACTGCATAACTTCAAAGTCATTCCTTGCTTCTAGACTTAATTGTTCTATTGGGATTCTTAACATGGCTATATCTGCTTGTGAACTCACTATTTCTATCCATTTTTTGTTTTCTCTGGTGGACAGATTGGTGTTTTGTTCATTTCAAGCAGCCTGTCTTGAGTCCTTATAGGTTTGTTTTAACAGTTGCTTCTTAGATTCACCCCATGACCATTTCCCAAGTGTCCTTTATCAGAATAGGCAGACACTATTGCTGCTTTTTTAGATATATTTGGATTCAGATGTACACCTCAAGCTTTTATCACAGTGAAAAACCATTCTTAGAGCTATTTCTTTTTAAAATTCATTTATTTTTTTAAAAAAAACTATCTCATTTTACATACTAATTCCAGTTCCTACTCCCTTCCTTCCTCCCTCTTCTTTCACCTTCTTCTCCATCCCACCTCCACCCAAATTCCCAGAGAGGGTAAGGTTTCCCATGGGAAGTGAACAATGTCTAGCACATTACTTTGAGCAGGACCATGGCTCTCTGCACTATATCTAGGCTGAGCAAAGTATCCCTCCAAAGAAGATGGATTCCAAATGTCAGTTCAAACACTAAGGATAAATCCTGGTTTCACTGTCAGTGGCCCTGCAGTCTGCCCCAGCCATACAACTATCACCAACATTCAGAGGGCCCAGTTTGGTCCTATGCTTGTCCCCCTGCTGTCAGGCCGGTGTTGGTGAGCTCCCATTATTAGGTCATAAAAGCCTTCTCAGATCAGATGCTTGTCTTTGAAAAAATAACTCTACGTCTTCTACAGTACCAAACCCACAATGAGAATTCAGCAAGTTAAAGGCTAGTTCTAACATACATACTTTGAATATCTTCTGAGTTATCTGGATTCACACCTCCCAGTTTATGGTTCAAAACTCATTGTGCAATTGGGAAAACTGAGATGAAGAGAGGTAGAAATGTACACAAGGTTGCATCAGAACAATTCAGAGCCAGGTCTCTTGATTTCATCTGTGAGTCTCTTTCTCTTGATTGGCAGGTCAAAGTATATTTAGGAATTTGAGAGGATCAACATTATTTTGCATAGATAATTCAAATTAAATAACATAGCTGACTTGTCTTTGTGAAATTCTCTCTGCTTATTTTAGGGATAATATCATTTTAGGGTAATATGAACACTTTCTTTCAAGGATACAATCTAGTATAGCAGATAATGTAGAATCTGGAGCTATACTAGTTTTAAATCCTGGTTGCATCACATCGAAGTTGTATGATACTGGTAAGTTTCTGAGTCACTCTGGTCTCCCTGCTGAGGAAAATGGATTATATAATGGTTGGTGTGATATATAACATGATTGGTTGCATAAAGCTTTGAATAATATAGGACATTAACAACTGTTCAATTAAACTTCAGTGTTAATACAATCTTTCATTTTATACCTTTGTCTAATTGTTATTCAAATTTCAAGAACAATTTATACCATTCTCCTATTCTATTGCCAATGAAAATGTAGGTTTTAGTTTCTAAAAATTTAATTGCTACACAGATTCAACAGAGCTGTCATTGTTTATGAGGGAGAATAATCACAAGTTTTGTGCCATTCAATTCTGTCCAAAATATAAGTTGAAAAGAAAAGCAATTTAAGTGGAAGGAAATTTATAGGTATACATGGTACATTCTTCCAATATGTCCCAAAAGTCAGGCATGCCATCAAACAGCTAGAAATAGAAGTTCCACTTATTTTAGTGTCTTCCAGGCATCTTGGAGAAAAGTAGTGGACAAATCTACTTAGTAGATATATAGAAAATCAAGGTCTGTAGTTTACTTCAGGTCTATGTCCCTTTTCATATTTTGTTTTTTATGTTCCATCTTTTGTGGTTCAACATACCAAATAATATTTTTACTTTCTTTCAATATTAAAGTGCAACAATGTAAGAGAAGTAAAAGAAAGAAGATAAATACTTAGAAAATTTTTTTTTAATTCATTGAGGTTACAAACATCAGCATTAACTGATAAGCCTGGCTTTCATAACAGAGAGGCATTTTAAAAATGTTTGTGTAGGTTTTTTATTTGAAAATAAAGAACAACATCATGACCTACAAGAGAAGCCAGTCAGCATTCTACTATGTTACCTCAAGCTCATAGGACTGGCTCAGTCCCCAGTGCAGTTCCTTTCCTGTCTAATTATACTGTTTGACAACAACCAATTGAGAACTATTCCAAGTTACAGTGACTTGTTATCCATGATTTCCAGTTTGTGTGATGAAGAAAAGTTTAAAGGGAAAGAGATAGTTTAGCATATCCCCTACTACATTGCATTTCATTTGTCTACTCTTGCTCATGCTCAGGGGTATTTTGTAGATAAAATCATAATTATGGAATGTTTTCTCAAATCAGTAGTTTAATATCTTGGTAACACATAGATAATCCTACCATTAATCTCATTCTGCATATAAAACTATAGGTCATACTTGTTTTAGTAGATAAATAAACATACTTTTCATTGATTCAGTCTCAGGAAGACAGACATATTTTTATATTTGTTTTATTTCACTTAAATAAATCCCTTTTGCTCAGAAATATAATTTTATGTCACACCTTGAAAGCGAATTCAACATTTTTAGATAGCTTCTGTGGTATGGTTACTACATACAGATATACAACATTTTAAATTTAAACACATTGGCTAGAACCCTATATGTCAGTTCAATTTATAAGTCACCTTTAAGTTTTCATCTGCACAAGAGAAATCCAGTCCTTTAATGGAATACTCTATATTATGATTCAGAATTTATCAATGTGCAGTGGATGTTGTAAATGGCCATAACTTTTAACCATTAATTTGCTTATCATCATGATGATTTTTAATTTTGCAACTAGGCAAGTAAAATGCACCTTTAAAAGCTGGGTGCATGAAATCATATTCATTATGAAAATGGCTCATTTAATTTCCAGGAAGTGATTTTTACATTCATCAACCTCTCTTTCCCAGCAAATAGGTCATTTTGAAAGGAATGTGACAATTTGTATATTAATGTATAGCTATTCATATTTGCCAGGAAGGGTCTTCAAGATCAGTTAATCTAGCTTCCTTTGATATGGAGGAAAAGTAATGGCAAGGAAAAGGAATGCATTTTCTTAAGATCCCACAACTCAAGTATAAAGAAGTATTTCTTCATTCTCTCTGTCCTGTTCTTTCTTTCTCTACCCTCCCTCCTTCCTCTCCCCTCATTCAATCTTTCTCTGTTATTTCTCCTTATTTCTTTGCTCTTTGTCTCGTGTGTGTGTGTGTGTGTGTGTGTGTGTGTGTGTGTGTGTGTTAACACAAAAACCACAAAAACACAGAGTAAGATCATGAGAAATTGGTTGGGTATAGTGGTGGAAGTAAAACAGAAAATATGAGGGATAGTGAGATGAACACAAAAATAGACCAAAAAAGAAAGGAAAGGGAAGTTGAAGACAGAGATACAGGGATAGAGATAGCAAACGAATGAGTGTAAGAGAAAGAGAGAGTGCAAACAAGATAAATATCAACTTTTTTTTCCATCTAAACGGTCACTGTTGGGTAACTCGATGTGCACATTTATCTCTGAAAATGAAATTTATGCTCTGGCAATGGAGGTTCTGTTGAACATGTCCATATTTGGCTTCATGGCCTAAGTTGATGAGAATGAATGACCAAGTCTCTTCCTCAAGAGGGCACCAGATCTTATTACAGATGGTTATGACTCACCATGTGCTTGCTGGGAATTGAACTCAGGACCTTTGGATGAGCATGCAGTGCTTTTAACCATTGAGCCCTAGGATGAAATTTATACCACAACTAACTATTTCCTTAATTTAATATAATAAATGTGTTAAGCATCCAAACCAACAACTAATCTTAAGGACAAAATAAGTACATGAAAATTTATTTTCTTAGTAAGGCTATTCAATTCAAGTGTTCTTCGTCTCTAATTCTTTATAGTAACCTAATGTGTTTTAGATCAATTCTGTTGTATCCCCTTGCATAGGTGAGAGAGTCTAAAGATCTTTTAGTTGGGTGTCATATTAAATTCACATTTGTTCCTGTGGTCATCCTTCAGTAAGGGTACTGCTTAGACAAATATTCTGAGGTCCAGATTAATCTGAACAAAGTGAGAAAGACATAACTAAGAAAGAAGTAAAAGGATTAATTGCCAGAGGATAATTAGAAATATACAGGAGTGGATTTGGAATGTAACTCAGTAGTAGAGTGCTTGCCTAACATACACAAGGGCCTGGATTTTACTCCAGTTCTGAGAAAAAACTATATAGATTTAAAGATAAAGAACCAAGGAAATAAGGGGAAATTATCATGCTGTTACATCAAGCTGAAAAAAAAAACTTCCTCTGGCTTGTTATAAAATTTAAAAATTTTAGCTTGGGATTATAAAGTGTTGAGCCCTAACTGTAACATCTCTATCAAGCACCCTTCCCCCAAGGCTCAGGAATCATCATGAAAGAGAGGACAGAAAGGTTGAAAAGATCAGAATTAGTAAAGAACTGTTGAAAACAGAGCTTTCTGGATATGTCTGGGACATTGTGCACATGAACTCAAAGCAGCTTTGGTTACATGCACAAAATTAAAAGCCAGCTAAAATTCTAGTATTTATAGGGGAGAGGCTCATAAAGTTTGACCCTAGCCAAAGTACTATTGAAAATTTATGGTTGCCTGGAGAAAGATACTCAGTGTCCATTTGATGTGAACCCTCATTGAAGATTCATGCTCCAGTGGATGACGTTACACCTATTCACATACCTATGAGCAGTAAGCGGACTCAATGGTTTAAAAGAGAGAGAAAGAACACATAAAATTGTGTATAAATACTGCTAGTAGAAGACAGAAAAGGAACTGAAGAGAGTATAGGGTAGATTTAAGAGAAACACTATATACATAAAAATTCTCAAATAATAAAGTATTAGAAAGCATAAAATCTGAATTTATTTGTAAAAAGCACCATCAGAAGTACAAATTACTAAGTGTATAAGGTGGTGATGTGATAGTGGTGGTGGTGGTAGTATGTGTTTGTGATTTAGATGGGAGTCTAAAACACAGTATGATGTAAAGGCTAATTTCAAATTTCTGGTTTCAAGTAATTTTCTTTCCTCAACATCCTAGGCAGTGGTTAGTACAGGCAAATGCTGTCACTACAGCTCTGCCAATGATTTTAAGAGTGAAAATAAGCCGTTGAATTTCAACTCATGATTATTGTTCTAATAAAATAAATTATTGGGGGTAGATAGATAGCTCAATAATAGAGAACATGCCTCACACATACACAAGATACTGGGTTTGATCAACAATATAACACATTACATCACACACATATTTTTCAAGCTAACAAATAAGTTGAGCAGGTACTGCATCCTTGTTCCTTAATGAGTGGGAGCTTTGCTGTATGAATTTTTGGTTTTATTATTTTCTTAGAAGACTGTGGAACTTTCTATAGCAGATGTTTGCAGCAACCTAGTTACAGATAATGTTTTGTAATCAGTTATAATTCAACTATTATATTCCAAGAATCAATGGCCTGACAAAATCATAAAGAAAACATGGTATATACATACAATTAAATATTATTCTGTTTTGAAAATGAAGGAAATTCTAACATGCTATAATAAGAATATATATAATAAGAATATAATAAGACCTCAAAGGTGTTGCATTAAATAAAATAAGCCTGTCACAAGAAGGTGAAAACTACAAGATTCCCCTTACATGAGCTATCTGTAGTAACTACATTTCTTGGCACAGAAAGCAGAAAAGTGGGTGCTAGGGATTGTGTGGGTGGGAGAACGGTAATTTTTTTTTTGTTTTAATGGTACCATTTTTGTTTTGCAATATGAAACAATTCTACAGATGAACAGTGGTGATTACAGAAGAGTAATGGACATGTATTTTGTCACTCAGCTATGCAGATAAATCTTAATAAGGTCTATTTTTGTTGCATATATATATACATATACACATATATGCACTGTTATTTATTGCTATAATTTAAAAAAGAGCTAAATAGGTCCCTGCAGCACCTCCTTGAAATAGTATACATCTGTTTTCTTGAGTCCCTCAAGGTCCCTTTAAAATATTATGTATCTTAAAGCATAGCTTCTAAACAAGTACAACTTCACCACCACTTCTAGAGCTCTCTTGTAATGTGTTCTTCCCTGGGGAATAATGAAAATTGAGCCTATTAGAGCCTTCCTCAAGTCAGACCTCCCTCAATTAGCATCCTCCTTGTAATTACATAGTCTCTCAGGTTGGAGAACTTCTTTGCTGATGGGTTGAGGCATTAATGGATGACGTGGGTGGAGTGGCAGTTTTTACAACATAAGAACAGTGTGACTCTGAGTCATTTGGTATTTGATTGCTTAATGGAATTCAATGGATGCCCCCTAACCTATGGGAGTACTTCCTCATCTGCTTTGTTTCTGTGAGCACATTAGTCAGTGACCTTGATCTGGTATGTCAGTCTCTTGCAAGTTTGCCTTTACTGAAATAGTTAACTTGCCTTCTGATATCCCTTAAGATCATGTGAATATGACAGTCTTGATACTGGATCTGTTTATATATAAGCTACCATAGCACAAAGGCTAGAATATGAACCATTTTTGGCCTTGATGTGTTCATACCAGCCAATATCTGGAGAGGACCTATTTGTCAGTCAACAATAAAATTATCAGTCATTAAACTATTTTTTTATTTTTAGCCCATATGAAATATTTGAATGTTTTTTTTTCTTTTCAATGAAAAGTCTGAATGACATAGGATAGAAGCATCATTAAGCTAATAAAACAGATTTCTATTGAAAGCAATCAGGCAAGCTAGAGAAATTAACATGAAAAAATATATAACTAAATCCTAGCTTTTCACAGCTAAGATTTGTTAAGATAAGTAAAATGGAGTTATCTATTTTTTTTCTAAGATAAAATAAGCCTACATTTTATATTAGCATAACAGAATGAGGGCATTATGACTTGATAATAGAGTATACAGGGACAATATGTTTACAGAATTGTAAATGACCTCGAGACTGTCATAGGAAAGAGGTAATAAGATCATTTAGCAAAAAGAAGAACAAGGTGATCTCAGGAAAATGGGACCAACTGAAGCTCTATAATATCTTTTTGGTATGGGAGGTCCCTCTGTCTATGTGTTGTTTCTATTGGTCAATGAATAAAGAAACTTCCTTGACCTATTGCCAGGGCAGAACTTAAGTAGGCAGGAAAACTGGACTGAATGCTAGGAGAAGGAAGCAGAGTCTGGGAGATGCCATGGATATGGATATGGCTGCCAGAGATAGACCTGCCAGAAATTTGCTGGTAGGTCATGACCTCGTGGTGATACACAGATTAATATAAATGTGTTAAATTAAGATGTAAGAGTTAGCCAATAAGAAGTTAGAGCTAATGGGCCAAGCAGAGATTTAATCAACATGGTTTCTGTGTGGTCATTTCGGGGCTAAGATAGCCAGGTGGCCAGGAGGAACAAGTTAGCCCTCACTCCTACATCTTTTAATAGTTCCCTTTTGTTTTCCTTATGAATTCTAGTTGGCCCGAATCATTAAAAGTACTTTTTTTTATACAGTATATTCTGATCATAGTTTCCCCTCCCTCATCTTCTCCCAGATCCTCTCCTCATGCTATCCATATAAACCCACACCTTTTTTTCTCTCTATTTAGAAAACAGGCAAAGGAACAAACACATTAGAATTAATTTTAAAAAAAGAAAAGCATAAGAAACACACACACACACACCATCTGAGCACATAAAAACATAAATCAGACTTCATAATATACAAGTAGAACAGTAAGATTAAAAATGCTTAAACAAAGCAATATGAGATAGAAAATATTAAATTTGCTTTGTGTTGGTCATCTGCTACTGGGCACGGGGCCTACCTTTAAGTATGTTTAATATGGTATATAGCCATTTTAAAACTGTTACCTTTATACATTTTTCTTTTGCTATACTATAACTTCAAATAAAAATAGAATACTATTGAACCTCCTTTCCTGCAACTTTATTTCCATCATATGCTCTATATGTTTATATTTAAACTAATAGGAGCTAATATACTTGTTCATAAAAGTGATAGTTTATAAATTTTAGTTTTAATTTGCAGCTAAGAAGAATAATATATCATCATGTCTAATCTAATACATTACACAAATGACACTCTTTTATGTTGCTTGAGTCATAAGTTCAGAAATTAAACTAGTTTTGATTACCAAATTGATCTAAAGAATGAAATGTAACATAGCAAAATGCCTGCCATCCATTAAGTAGAGAAGTCAGTGTGGCCCTCATTAGAGAATAATCTGGATCCAAATACATTGTACATCTAATTTCTTGCCACTTTATATCACAAGAAAAAAATAAAACTAAATTGAAATTATTAGGCAAAGAATTTTTAGGATTATATCATATATGTTTCTCATGTATCGTGGGGTTTTTGAAATAATTGTGAACTGTTAACAATTCTCACTAATTCTTCCTAATTCATCCCTACTACTAATCAATTTTGCTCATCTTCCATCTGGGTGCTTAAGGAAATGTTGACACAATAACACAAATTTTAGTCCTGGAATTTTACAGCACAACATAGTATTGAATATTACTTTGAGCATAACAAAATATGTATGGAATGATTTGCTTAAGGTAATATAGCTGATTAGTAGCAGAATCCTGCTTTGTTAAACCATGACTAATGTTTTCATTTTCACAGTAGTCTCAGTCATCTTGAACTTACTTTATGTGTATATGTGTGTGTCGGATGGGAAGTGCACATTTCCCAGAGATCACGTGTGGAAGTTAGAGAACGTCTCTTGGGAGGTAATTCTCTCCTGTTACCCCGTGGGATCCAGGAATTAATTCAAGTCATAAGAACTATATGTAAGTGTCTTTACTCCCTGAGCTATCTCATAGATTCAAAACTGATTTGTCTTAGTACTACCGGTGAAAGCTCTAAGATAAGCTCTTTATATTTTTCTTTTGGTATGTGGTCCTTTTCCATTTCTAAAAAGAAAGAGTAACAGTTAAACGTAAATGGAAATAAACTTACTTATTTGGCATTAAGTAGACATTAATGCTAAATAGAAAGATCGAAATAGTTTCCAAATCTTCCTGTGGAGTGAAATCACAGTAATATTCTAGTCTATGCTTTCTACATGTTAAAGCTCAAATGGCATGCACTAAAAATTAGTTTTACATAGTGTATAATGTGCAGTTTCCTACAAATATATTTTAAAGTATGTATTAGTGAGATATATGTAAAAAAAAGTTGTGTGACCAGGTAAACTGAAACAAAGCTGCAAAGCTTTGAGGTTTCAGCTAAGTTTTCTAATTCATTTTCAAATTAGCAATACCACATATCTGGAAAAAATAAAATGTTTCTCAATAATGAAACAGGGTATAAATTAATCTGTAACACTACATTCCTGAGATAACAGCATCCTTTTTTGTGAGTCTATTCATATCTCCACATACATATTCAGTGTCACAGTAAACTACTTATGTCAATATTAGATATAGTAATTGATTTTCTGTCACAAGACTATATTTAATTAGAGAAATGCTTTATAAACACTATGAATGAGGATGATGAGGAGATATGAATGAGGTAAAATTAAGAAAAGGAAGCAAATATTTAAATTTTCCTGGGCAGAGAAAAAAAGGAGAGAGAGATTTTATGATGGGAACTGGAAAGAGAGAGACAGAGACAAAGAGAATGAAATTAAAAGTCATGCATGCCAGCAGAAGAATGGAACTTTTGAGGAAAAGGCAGTCTAAGAAATTCCGCATCATAGAGCAGCTAGAGGATCTTCAAAAACAAGGATGTTGAACAGCTATCTTTTCATTCATGCCCATCACAAGTAACATGCTACAAAGCCTTGGGGGTAAATGCAATCTCATGATGATGAATTGGAACTTTCTTAACAATAACCCGTGTATTTTTACCAGTGTTTAATGAATGAGTAGAGAAATGGTTTGCCATAAAGAAGTAGAAATCAGTTTGGGGTCAAAGAAAGTAAATCATCAGATTCTGAAAGAAGCAGAAATGAAAAAGTCAAAAGTAAAAATAAGAAAAATGAGAGAGCCAAATTTTACAGAAATATTAGAGAGAACAAACATAGAAAAGGGTGAGAGCAATACCACTGTTTTCTAAAAACGTTAAATTCTTTTGTTTTTTGCTCATTTTCATATATATGAACACATTTTAATTGTTCATTTCAAATCACTTAATACATGAGTGTTGTAGTCTACCTTTTTTATTAATTCTTTTCAAAATTATATTTACACTTACATTAAAATTTTTCTATTTGAACCTTTATATATTTTAAAATATATATGTAAATAAATTCCTACTCATAGTCATACTGTTGGATACTTTTAAATTTTTTAAAACTTACATATTTTAATGAACTTATTTATTTTAAATATCTCTCAATTAAAAACAGCAAGCTAGATGAAAGAAGCTACTCATGCAACCACTTGCCTAGTCCCAAACACATATCAGTAAACTTCTATATAGTTAGAATGCCCATTTTGAAACCACAGCAATTCACTTAGTATTTTATACAATCATTATCAATTACATCCACCATAAACACACACAAATAAAACCTCCTAAAACTGGGGAAAAAACCCAAAGCTTTATATTCCTATCAATCCTTTTTTCCTTTCTCATCATCAAATATATTGAACATTGTACACTCTCTTTTGGCCTCATTTTTCAACTTCATATTGCATGCATGTGTGTTTACATGTGCACATGTATGTACATATGCTTTTCACTTGAATACATATGCATTCACATTCATTTCAGTGGTTTAGTATTTCGGATACAGCTAACTCTTTACTTGTTTGCAATAGTTTGCTACAAAAAGGCAATTTTATGGTTAAGAGTGAAAACAATGATGACAACTTTGTTGGAGATGATGTGGAGTGAGGGAAACACTCCTCCACTGCTGGTAGGAGTGCAAACTTGTACCGCCACTTTGGAAATTAATATGGCAGTTTCTCAGATAGTTTGGAATCAATCTACCTCAAGACTATACCCTTGGCCATATACCCAAAGGATGCACAATCATATTTCAAGGATACTTGTTCAACTGGGCTCATAGCAGCTTTATTTGTAATAGTCAGAACCTGGAAACAACCTAGATGCCTTTCATATAAAGAATGTATAAGGAAAATGTGGAACATTTACACAATGGAGAATTACTCAGCTATTAACAAAAATGGTGACTTCATGATATTTGCAGGCAAATGGATGAAACTAGAAAATACCATTCTGAGTGAGGCAACTCAGACCAAGAAAGACAAACATGAATTGCACTCACTCACAAGTGCACAGACTAAAATAGGCTCCCTGTATGTGTGTGACAGTTGTGTAGCTTGGTGCAGTAGGTGACTGTTCATTTGTTCTCAGCTGCTCAGCAGCAAAATAATCACATAGAAACTGTATTAATTACAACACTGCTTGGCCTATTAGCTTATGTATATTTCTAGCTCATGCTTATCTCTTAAATTAACAGAATTTTAATATTTTATATTTTATTATGAGGTTTGTGGCCTACCAGCAAGGTACAAACTGGCAGTTTGCATCTTTCTTCTCTGGCAGCTACATGACATCTCTCTGATTCCACCTTTCTCCCAGAATTCAGTTTAGTGTGCCCCCCAGCTTTATTTTGCTAAGTAATTGGCCTAAACCACTTTTTAATTCATTAACCAATAAAAGCAATACATAGACAAAAGGACTTCCCACACCAGCTTGGTTTTTTGTAAGGTTCCTAGCAGTGAGATCAGGACTTTCTCTGGTGATCAGCTGGCTTTTGGGAACCTGTTCCCTAAGCTGGATTACCTCCCATTACCTCCCTAGCCTTGATGCAGGGGGAGGAGTTTGGTCCTACCTCAACTTGGTATGCTATGCTTTGTTCAAGCCCGTAGGAGACCTGCCTCTTTCTGAATGGAGAAGGAAGAGTGGATGGGAAGAGAACTGAAGGAAGAAGGGAGGAAAAACTGTGGTCAGTATGTTAAATGAAAAAAGTTAATCAAATAAAATAAAAGTTTTAAAAAGAAAAGCAGCCTGAGTAAGCCATGGGGAGCAAATCAGTAAGCAGCACTCCTCCTCCTCCACAGTTTTTATTTCCTCTCCTGTTTCCAGGTTCCTGCCTTTTGAGCGTTCTGTCCTCACAGTTTTTGATGATGAACTGTTATATGGAAGTATGAGTGAAATAAATCATTTCCTCTTCAAAAAAAGAAAGAAAAAGTAGTTCTACATTAAATGTATATATTTATCCTTTTATTTTGGTAGTATTGGACATAAAACCTATGACCTCCCATATACTGGGGCAAGTAGCTAAAACTGAACAATAGTCCCATCCTTAATGTTCTTGATTAAAAAACAATCATATACTTATAAAATAGAAAAGGTTTGTATAGTTCAAATTTGCAACCCATGGACTGCATGTAGCTGCATACTGCCGAGTAACACTGTGATATAGCCAAATAAAAAACTGTGAAATTACTGAAATTTATGAGATTCTTGTTTTTTTCCATCTGGATTCTATACTTCTAAAGTATGAACTGTGTCAATGTCAAAAGTTTAGTTATAGCTGCCAGAATTGGAAAACAGAGATTGTTATACACAAATCTGAGGATATTTTGGAAGGTGTGATGCAAATAGCTTGTCAGGGTAAAAATTATTCTACTATTCTTATAGACATGAATGGCATACTCATCGAAAATAGTTTCAGTGAATAGATGGCACCACTGAGCACGTGTTCTTCAAGTCTCCATCTCTGGAGTGCAAGAAAATGCAGACATGCGCCTCTATAAAAAGTGAACTACTTCTGAGACAAGTTACTGTGGAGTGGGCAATAAGAGTACTTACTTTTCTACTTAGTCCCCTAACAAGGATGATACATTAAGTAAGGAGACTACAGGTATATAAAGTGCAGCATTTAATGACAAAGTAGGAAGTGGGATGTCCTCAGGATAACTGCATACTACCACTAAACACAGAGAAAACACTGGGCCCAGTATAGTTATCAATCTAAGAAAATGAAACTGTAAAAATCTAAAACTCTAGGAGCCATAAAGTAATTCAAAATTATGTCATTTGCAAAATAAAAGATGGAAAAGAACTACAAAGGCCATTATGTTTGTGTGTGTGTGTATGTGTGTGTGTGTCTGTGCACGCATGCGTTGGAAAGAAGAGATATTTGCTAAAAGGAAAGGGATCCACAGAAGAAAAGTAAAAATAATGGGTAATGGGGAGTGAATATGAGTAATATATGATTACACATACATGAACATGGCATAATGAAATCCATTGCAAATACTGAAGATAATGGAAACAAAATAATTTTAACAAAACTCATCCCAATTAGTGAAATAGTAGAGATTTTTCTTTCAGGATATGAAAACAGAAACTCTTAGCAGACAATTTAAATAATTTGAAATATAAAGGAAATGAACTAGTCATTGGACAAAGTACAGAGTCCTTCCCCAATTATGTGGTTAATGTTACACTGTCACCTTAATAGAACCTAATAATTGATATGGAAAGTAATTGATATATTAATTGTTATGAGAAGTACCACCTTAAATGTGGATGAAATTATCTTATTTACAGAGGATTCTGAACTATTTAGGATATAGAAATCAATCTGAGCACTAACTTGCATTCATCAATTTCTATTTTTTGACTGTTGTATAGTGTGACCAGATGTTTTAAGTTCCTGCCACCTTCACTTACCTACTGTGATGGATGGTACCCCTGAACTATGAGCCAATATCAAACACTTTCTCTGTGAAGTTGCTTTTTTTCTAGGTATTTTAAATAGAAAAACAAAACAGGCATAAAAAACAAATAATATAATATAAAATAATACGTTTTGTATCAAAATACAATTTTAGAATGAAAATATTTTGGTAACAAATAGTATTCAGGAAAAACAAATGTAGAAAGACTTGAGAAAATTCTCCAAGAATGTATAATAAATGGTTAGGGATAAGCATCGTACACAAAGATATAAAGTGGAATTATTCAGAGAAATCAGAATTCTTTGAAGACTAAAAGGATTAATGAAGGAGAAACAATGGATAAATAATAAGAAAACACTCTGTGAGCTTAGGCTAATTAAGTTTTAGGTAATCTCCTTAACTGGGAACAATAATGTTTGTTCATGCTTCTAAGAGAAATACATACTTTAACCAGTCTATTTCTTTTGACATTTTCCAAATATTAAAGAGGAAAACAGCATTTTTTCCCTTGGGCAAAGAGATAAGAAGATAAAAAATATCAGCTGGCACTTGGATAGACAATTACTGTGACTCTTTGAAGAGTGTATAAGAAGGATGCTAAGAAAAATTCTGAAAGGACAGCAAAAGCCTAAATGTAAGGTTAGTAGTTTCCTACCAAAAGCATATGTGTTAAGAATCAGGTAAGCTATTTAAATTGTAGAAATAATACCACAGCTGTTTTTTGTTAAGCTATACTGATATCAAAATAACAACAGCAGTCAAAATTTCTGATTGCACACACACACACATGCATACACATATATGTGTGTTGATGACATGTTAAATAATTTAAACAATAATTAATTAAATATAGTCTCCTATAGAAATATAGACTTTCTATCATGTTTCTTGCCTTTCTGAGTTATGTATTATCTGTTAGGTGACAATGTTCTTTTCAAATTAAATTTAGCAGAGATGCAGTATGGTTAATATATGCTAAATATGTGCATTAATTTTACATGTCATACTTATTTTCAATAAACTGGAAATCAAATCTTATTTGAATTATCACACATTATTTCTTCTTCCTTTGAAAGAAATTTGGATAGTTATGAACGTATCACCTGAAAATGATGAAACAGCATCTAAACTATGAAAGAATAATTTTTAAATAAAAGGTATAAACTGTGATATCAGATAAAGCCCTATTTCTACTTAAATAGATAAGATTGGCTTAGAACTCCATTTTGCACCCTGACCAAGATTTTACCATTAATTTTATATTTTCAAAGCATAGTGTTAGGTTGTAGATAATGGAAGTATCTCATATTTGCATGGTAACTAAAGGTTCCTTTCCCATTCTGCATTTGTTCAAATGATGGATTGCTCTAGTCTCCTAGGGACACAATCCATGCTCATATATAATAAAAAACATATGCGTGGTTATTTAGCTTCTTCTCTCGAAAAAGAAAAATTAAGGAAAAAAGGCATACAATGTCTGCTATAATACAGCTCTTCCAAGAAAAAGGGTTTTGGTAAGTGTATTCTGCAGAAATAATGAAAAGAGTGGAAGAGGTACAAACAAGATTAGAGGGAGAAGGAAAGCTGAGGGTCTTTGATCAACTTAATTCCTGGTGCTCAGGAAAGCAAAGTGGATTTCCTTTCTGCAGCCAGCAAGAATCTGGGTTTACTTTACAGAAAAATAAAAAAAAAACTGATTAATTTAAGAGGAACCTAATACTTGTGACAATGACATTTGAAGATCTAAGAGATTTCCGTTCACCCTTATGTAGACCTTGTCCCTATGGTAAGTAACTGAGGTTTTTTTAAATTTATTTATTTATTAAAAATTTCCACCTCCTCCCATTCCCCCCCTTCCCTCACTCCCCCTCCTCCTCTTTTTCCAGTCCTAAGAGAAGTCAGGGTGCCCTTCCCTGTTTGAAGTCCAAGGCCTTCCCTCCTCCATCTAGGTCTAGGAAGGTGTGCATACAAACAGGTAGAATCAAAACCCAGTGTCATTATCATTGGCTTCTCAGTCAGCCCTCATTGTTAGTCACATTCAGAGAGTTCGGTTTGATCACATGCTCGTTCAGTACCAGTCCAGCTGGCTTTGGTGAGCTCCCATTACATCAGCCCCACCGTCTGTGAGTAGACGCATCCCTTGCGGTTCAGACTTCCCTGCTCATATTCTCTCTCCTTCTGCTCCCTATCTGGGCCCTGGGAGCTCATTCCGGTGCTCCAATGTGGGTCTCTGTCTCTATCTCTATCCATCGCCAGATGAAGGTTCCATGGTGATATGCAAGATATTCATCAGTGTGGCTGTGGGATAAGGCCAGTTCAGGCACCCTTTCCTCTGCTGCCCAAGGACCTAGCTGGGGAAATCCCCTTGAACACCTGTGAACCCTTCTAGAGCCAAGTCTCTTGCCAACCCTAAAATGGCTCCCTTAATTAACATATCTTCTTCCCTGTTTCCATATCCACCCTTCCTCCATCTCAACCATTCTATTCCCCCAAGCTCTCCCCAATCCTCCCCTTCTTCCTTCTCTCTCCCCATTTCCCCTTCCCCCGGCCCCACCCCCACTCCCATGCTCCCAACTTTTGCCTGGCAATCTTGTCTACTTCCAATATCCAGGAGGATAAATATATGTTTTTCTTTGGGTTCACCTTCTTATTTAGCTTCTCTAGGATCACGAATAATAGGCTCAATGTCGTTTGTTTATGGCTAGAATCCACTTATGAGTGAGTACATACCATATTCATCTTTTTGGGTCTGGGTTATCTCACTCAGTAAAGTTTTTTTTCTATTTCCATCCATTTGCATGCAAAATTCAAGATGTCATTGTTTTTTACTGCCGAGTAGAACTCTAAAGTGTATATGTGCCACATCTTCTTTATCCATTCTTCTATTGAGGGGCATCTAGGTTGTTTCCAGGTTCCAGCTATTACAAATAGTGCTGATATGAACATAGTTGAACAAATGCTTTTGTAGTATGATAGGGCATCTCTTGGGTATATTCTCAAGAGTGGAATTGCTGGACTCTGAGGTAGGTTGACTCCCAGTTTCCTGAGAAACCGCCACACTGATTTCCTAAGTGGTTGCACAAGTTTGCATTACCATCAACAATGGATGAGTGTTTCCGAGTAACTGAGATTTTAAGTTTTTAAATTTCCTGAAAAACATCTTTTAATTTAACCTGAGCCAACAAATGGTGTAGGTACTGAGCACAGATGTTGCTTTCTTTTATTTACTTATAATTTTAAATGGTTCCCTTAGGCCCTCAAAATTACTTCACATCTTCCTTCCTCCCAAGATGTGGAACTTCTTTCACTTACACGACTAGGTATTAGATATGTACTGACAACATTTAATTAATATTGAGACAAATATTCCTGCTGTGCAATGCACCCAGCTGATAGAAACTAGCTATCTATTTATTTCCATTTCTCTCTGGTTAGCTGATATATGCTGTGCAGGTCAGAATACACCTGAGTCAATCTTAGTCACAGCTCAGTGTTTTTGTAACAGTCAGGTAGTCACCTGCTTGCAGTGCTCTAATCTGGCAACAACTGCTGTCTGCAAAGCATGTATTAAAACATAGCCTTTCCCTCACTCCACTTGCTGAATCAAATTGATTTGGTTTGTATATTAATTCCAGATAAAGGTTTGTTTCCCCATTGTAGATAGAGTTTTATCATTCAAACACATCTACTAAGTACATGAAAGTAGCCCCAGCTCTACTAATTTGTCTTGAGGCTAAATATGAACCCATAAAACTACCAAACAGCTTTGAAGCTACAGGTATGAAGGCCTCCAGAACACTCAGGAATTCTGCTGTGTATTTCGTGAATCTGCTTTTTTAAACAACACTAAAGAGTTTAAAGCCTGAATTTTGGAGCTTCTTCATCAACATAAAATTGTCAGACCTGTGTCTTAACCAGAATTCTGAGTCCATATTTTAATAAGGATTATGTCATAAAATTACCTCAACATTTGGTGATAGTTTTATGTAAAATTGGAAAATGAATTTCTCCAAGATCATGGAAAAATTTATGCTATTGATGTCCATTAATTACCCATATACTTGTAGGCAATCCTTCACTTAGATACCTAGGCACTTGTAAGTAACTCCAACGAAACTCACTGGTTCACCAAACTAGACTTGGAATGGTGATTTTTTTTTTTTGGTCTTTGATGTACTTAACAGATATATGTTTGGATTTTCCTAGGAAATGATAAAACTTTCTTACACTCATGCCTCTCATTAAGTTCAAGACTAACTTATGGTTTAGGAGCCTGAAGTAGAGACATGAAAATGACCCGAGTTTAAGCTTTTACTCTACACATTTCCTTAGAGTCAGAGCAGGAGCTGATTGAGAAGGGGAGATAAATATTTATTTAGCTATGAGACTTAGAGTAAATTTGTATAACTATATTATTGTATTTCCAACCTTGTATAACCATAGTGTTGTATGGGTTTAAATATGTCTCTAATTGATTAGCAACTGCAATTACTCAAAAATGCAAACTTTTCTCTGTACATTTGAAATAATGAAGCTCTTGCTTAAACCCTTTGAACATATAAGGCAATGAGTATGAACTGAACTTTTCACTTTTGCTGTTCTACAAATGGAGGAAACCTTTAAATTAAAATTTTAACCATACACTTGGGAGGCAGAGGCAGGCGGATCTCTGTGAGTTCGAGACCAGCCTGGTCTACAGAGCTAGT
>NW_004949157.1:692097-698812 GCF_000317375.1 Microtus ochrogaster
AAAAAAATAAATAAATAAAAAAAAGAGTAAAAAAAAAATTAACCATAAACAACATGTGGAAATATGACCAATGAAGATCAGTAACTACCCAGGTAACTTTAAATAGAGTCAAAGCCATGGTTATAGGAATTACATATGCCTCAAAGGATCGCACTGAAGTTCTAGGTATAGATGTTGGAGTCCAATTATGTGAATTAGAATATTTATACTATGTCTTTATTTGAATAACTTGTTCCTGATATTCTGCTTTTTAATATATAAAATGAGGACAATAATAGAGATTTCATGAAGGTTAAATTGGTTAGTATACATATTGAATACTCAGAATGATGCCTGGGAAAAAGCAGTGTTTGCTAATTTTATCTTGGAAGATACTCCTCTATTAGCATGGGGCACTTCAAACTGATGCCTTGAAAATCACTTCACTGCTGAAATCCTTGGCTACTGTCTCTCTAACCATGCATAACAGAATGTCTGATCAGTAGTCCCATCACATAATTGATGTGCAAATTTGGATGAGTCACATCTTTAGCAGTTCAATGTTTTGTGAAAGTGGATAATAGTACTTTTATTACATAGTATAAATCATTTATTGAGGTAGCAAATATATAATATTCCACAAATCTTAGGTATGGTTCTTCATTAAATGCTGTTTTTGGAAAATTTACAACGAATTTGAATGTTTATAGTTAGGATAAAAAACATAGTTCTTCAGTTTCAGCATGAAGAATAAAGTTTAAATAATGAAAAACAGTATAAGAATGAAGATTATATGTTGAAACACAATCTTCACAAAATGGGTGGAAATGATTTTGTAAAACATGTAATTAGCAAAACCTTCATAGTACAATGGAGGTGACACCTTCATGACTAACTGAAAACATTTTTGACAATATACTTAATTTCCTCAAACTGAAAATTCTATTGCATAGCCAGTTAAGCCAGCTTTGATATTAAAAAAATCCTTTAGTTATTTCTGTATCTTAGTTTTAGCTAGCTTGTTTGTCCCTAGGACCATGAAAATATCAAGAAACTTTTGGAATTTTCAGGAATTAGTTTATAAGAACTCTATTCTGAATCACCTGATATGGTTAATAAGAAGCAATATTAGTAGAAATGATCCAATAATTAAAAAAGTTTCCAATTATTTGCATACATTCTTTGGCAATATGGTGAAAGTAAAAAAAAAAAAAAACCTAAATGTGATTTAGGAAGTTATTATTGAACAAGTCACTGTTGTAATTTTTTCCAAATTCCTACGCGCTAAGGTTAAAGCTCATCCAATGTTAAAAGCATCTGTTATTTATAGCTTGAGAACAATTTTATAAGGGTTAAAAAAACAGAACAGAGAAAACCATGATTTGTAAACAGTCATATGCAGGAGAAAGAGGAGTGAAAAGGATGAATATGCCTGTGAAAGCATGTTTGGGCTATGGTAAGTATCAAAAATAAAAGGAGGCAAAACAAAAAAGGAACAATTAGGAATTTCTGAGTTAGTAAACCATCTTAGCACAGGTATACGGATATAGCTCCTTAAGCTACTGCACAAAGGGTGGGTGCTGTGGGATAATGCTTTTGTATACTTTAAAAGATTTGTTACTCATATTGATTTAATAGAATGCTGACTGGCCAGTAGCCAGGCAGGAAGTATCAGTAGGGCAACCAGACTAAGAGAATGTCAGATGCAGAGGAAGTAAGGTAAATAGGTGTTGGAAGGAGACCACTTGGTCATTCACAGCTACTCAGCTCCAAAGTAATCACACAGAAACTGTACTAATTAAATTACTGCTTGGCCCATTAGCTCTACCTTATTATTGGCTAACTCTTACAACTTAATTTAACCCATCTCAATTAATCTATGTATCACCACAAAGTTGAGGCCTACCAGCAAATTTTCAGCATGTCTATCTCTGGCAGTGGATCCATGGCCTCTCTCTGACTCTGCCTTCTTCCTCCCAGCATTCAGCTTAGTCTTCCCCCACCTATGTAAGTTATACCCTATCAGGCCAAGGCAGTTTCTTTACTCGTTAATGGTTATCACGGCACATAGTGGGGACTTCCACATCAAGAAGGCCTCACTATGAAAATGTACTACACCAAGTGGCTAAATATAGACAAGAATAATGTGTTAATTTAAGTTGTAAGAGTTAATTAATAAAAACTGGAGCTAATAGTCCAAACCGATTATAATTAATATAAGCCTCTGTGTATTTCTTTGGGACTAAACCAGTGCTGGACCAGGAGGGACAGAAACATCTGTCTACAGGTAGGGCTTCTGTGAAGGGTACAATATCTCATTTGAGGGATAATTATTCCCCCATGTATTTAGCATAGCTTAAGGCAAATCACCTTCCAGAATGAATGTCTCTTGTCCATGTGCTTAACAGTTCCAGCTTAATTGACTTTTTTCATATATGTTTTAGTATTTCTTAGACAAATACAATTTGTTTTGATGAAAGTCCACCCTCCAATCCTTTCCCTTCATTACTGAATTATTCTTATTTTTATTTTTGTCTTTGTGTGGTGTTTTGGACAGGGTTTCTTTGTAGCTTTGGAGCCTCTTCTGGAACTTGCTCTGTAGACCAGGCTGGCCTTGAACTCTCAGAAATCAGCCTACCTCTGCTTCCCAAGTGCTGGGATTAAAAGACGTGTGCCATCACCACCCTCCACTATTTTTAACATCCATTTCTTTCCAAACTTAATGACTTTTTTTATGTTTTGATTTGTTTTCTTTCAAGATAGGGTTTCACTATGTAGGTCTGGCTGTCCTGGAACTTACTATGTAGAGCAGGCTGACCTCAAAATCACAGAGATTCACCCTCCTCTGCCTCTTGGGTTCTGGAATTAAAGGCATGCTGCACTATGCCTGATGCTCATGCTGTTTTTGTAAACCCACTGAGTTCAGTTAGTGCTACTAATATGTACATGAGTTTAAGACCATCCACTGGAACATGGAATGCCTATAAAACACTACATCCCCTAATAGACCTTAATCTCTTTCATCTAGCAGCTGTCAATTGCCAATAGCTCTTCACATAAAAGTGGAAACTCCTGAATACTTCAGTCCTAAGAGTAATTTTTTAAATTTAATTTTTATTTATTATACTACCTTTTCCTTTAATAGCTTCAAAAATCTAAGTACTCTGTTTTATATTGCATCTCTTTCAATTCATCTGTGGTTTTCTCAATTTGGCAACCTCAAATACCCAATTCTTTTACTGTATAAAACACATGAGAAATCAACACACTCAAGTTGGCTACTTCTATAAGTTAATGCTCCAGAGATTCAAAAAGAGACATTATTTACAGGAGTTCTACCTTGGCCATAATAAGAAAACCTAATAAGTCTAGGTCAAATAAAGGAGACGTAGCTTAACACTTTATGAGCAGAAACTTATGTTACATTAATTACATCTACAAGTTAATAAAATTGCTTTTGTCTTAACTGTAATCTGTATCATATGATTATAGCTATTTTAATTTGTTGGCCATAAATTATAAACATGCATTCATTATATACTTAGGTACACACCTATCTATCAGTTGTCAGCAAACTATTATATTTAGAGAACTAACTTTCTGTATGTGAATTGTATAAACACAAACATATTTAACTCTATGCAAGTATAATTGTACAGTTAGTTATATAATTAATCAATGGTAGACAATAACATACAATTCCAGCGCTTACAAATGTGTTATTTTCATTAAATAAACCATAACTTCTATTGATTCACGAGTATTGACTAAAAGATGAATTACCATCAAATGATTTGATTTGATTTTTGCAAACTATTAGTCTTCTGGTAGGAGGTCATGTACACTTATGTGTACATATACAGTCTTATTTAATATATTAGTCTCTTAAATATATTTATAGATCAAACTAAATACTGTACATCTTTCTATCTTCAACTATGCCAGATCATGTGTATTTTCATTTTTCTGGTTAATTCCTATACCAAATGAGACTCTGGCATACTAACTAGTTACACATCACCTGAGCAAAGGAATGATCTCCCTGGAAAATAAGAAATAGACAGTTATGAATGGTTAAGATGGGATGAAATGTTACTGGAATGAGAGGATCAAATGGGGGAGAGGGAAGGGGACAGAAGAAGGTGATAAAGAAGGAAATATGGGGAGGAACAGCTAAAAATAATAGCTATTTGAAGGGACAAATGAAAACCTTATATAGTAAAAGCTTTTTAAAAGATATACATACATGAAAGAAATCTAAGTGGAGTCACCAAATAACTGAAGAGACAATACCTTAACTGGATATCTCTCATCACCAAATTAAACCTCTATTTCCAGGGATTGGTTACATCTAATCAAGTTGTTGCCCAGAGGGGCCCCATGGAAACCCCAAAGCAAACTAGGCTATTCACAATGCCAACAGTTGCTTTCCACTAATGGATGGTAATGCCATATTTCCACAAAATAAAGGTAAGACCCTATTGCTAAAGACAATAGCTATTAAACATAGAAAAAGTCAAGACAGATGATACCTACCTAGAACCTCCTACTGACTAGTGTTCAGAGTACTGGGAGGTACATTGCATACTACCAAAGGAGGAAAGTAAACAGCAACCCAGATACAAATGCTTCGATCTACAATGCTGACCTTCATGAAAAACATACTGGTACAAAAGTGGAATAAAAGTGTGGAGGTAATCAGCCATTGTCTTACTGAACTTCAGGTTCCCTCCATGAGATGGAATCTATGCCTAATATTGCTCAGGTGACCAAGAATCTGAGACTAGAAAACAAAATATTATTATTCAGCCATTCTGCTAAGGAAACATAGCAATTAAATGGCTCTCAATGACATTCTTTTTTACTCGTAGATCAGTGTCTTGCTCAGCAATCATCAGAATTCCTTCTGTAGTAGTCAGAAATATAGAGACTTACACCTGGGCAATGTGCAGAGAGTGGGAGAACTTGGAACACTCAATCCTAAACTGGATGTCTCTATCAAATACCTCCCATTAGGACTCAGAGAATATTGTGGAAGAAGAGGAAGAAAGATTGCATGAGCTGGTAAGGACAAAGGCACAAAGTAAACAATGCCTTCTAGACACAACAGGATTGATGGACATATGAACTCACTGAGGCTGTGACATTATAGAACTTGCACAGGTCTAAGGAAGATAGGGTCACAGAACTGAGAGGGAAAGATAATATAAGCTCCCATCTCTAACCCTGAAGATATCTCCAATTGCTAACCACTCATAAAGAAAAAATTAGTTTTTCCCAATTAGGTTTTGGCATCACACTGGGTATACAAACCATTTTTTTAAAGGCAGGCCTGATGTGGGAGATGATGTATGCTATGAATATGTTTTATTGCCATTTGTTAATAAAGAAGCTGCTTTTGGCCAATGGCTTACCACAGTAAAACCAGGCTGAAAGAGGTAGAGTCAGAGAGAAGCCATGTCTTCGATGTCCACCAGCAGGAGGCAGTTGCTTCTGGTAGAGCCTGCCAAAATTTTGCAGGTAGGCCACAACCTCATGGTAACACACAGATTAATGGAGATGGGTTAGTTTAGGATAGAAGAGCTAGCCAAAAATATGCTTAAGCTATTGGTCAAAAAGTATTGCAAATAAAACAGTTTCTGTGTATTTATAGTGGTACAGAGAGGGACAGAAGCCTCCCCCTACACAGAACCAATGCCTAGCTGCAGATGGTCAACACAAAACAAACTCAATGGCATTTTTGAAGTTTTTTTTACCTTCAAAAATGCCATAGCTTGGTAGGCGCTTTGATTACGAGCTACCCAACCAGCATGGGGACCTGATCTCAGCGCCAGGAGAGCCAACATTGGGGTGAGTTTCTGACCCCGCGGCACCAGCCCAGCACAGGGAACTCAGAAGTTCCTCAACCCCCTATCCTTCTTGGGCTCTCTGCAGGGCCTCGACTCCCTGCATACTGCCTCTTTCTTCCTATCCCACCCAGCTTGCATCCAGAGCCCTCCCCACCTCGGCCCCCCTGCCCTCTTTCGACACATAACATCACCCAGCTCAGCCTGTCTGGGTGCTGGATCCGTCTGAATCCTCAGGGCAACCAATCGGGCGGGAGTTCCTTTGTTTCACTAGCCTGCCTGCACCAAGCAAGGTAGACACTTTGTTTATGAGCTACCCAACCAGCACAGAGACCTGATCTCGGGGCCAGGAGAGCAAACATTGGGCACGGAGATCTGATCTCTGTGCCAGGAGAGCCACCATTGGGGAGAGTCATCATTGAGCACGGAGACCTGATCTCGGCACAAGGAGAGCCATCATTGGGGAGAGCCATCACTGGGAAGGTACATCAGTAGGCAAGGATCCTGTAAAAGAAGATCCACAGGGGAGCATTTGGAGGAAGAGATGGGCAGGCACCAATGCAAGAATTCACCCAACAATCTGAAAAGCAACAGGAAGCCACCTGAAACCAGCAACTTCACAACAGGAGGACATGAACACCTTAATCAAGAAGAAGTAGAAAAGATTGACTTCATGAAAGTGATTGACGCCCTTAAACAGCATGTAAAGAATGCGCTTATAGAAATGGATGAGAAATATAACAGAAAATTTGAAGAATTGAATAAATCAGTGAATGATACCCTAGACAACCAAGTAAAAACAATCAAACAGATAATGGAAACAGTTCAAGACTTGAAAACTGAAATGGAGGCAAAGAAGAAAACACAAACAGAGGGCCGGCTGGACATGG
>NW_004949157.1:702620-703124 GCF_000317375.1 Microtus ochrogaster
GACCTAGCAATATTACCCAAGAGCTGCCCTATCATATGACAAGAGCATTTGTTCAACTATGTCCATAGCAATATTATTTGTAATAATAGTTATCCTTTTGGCTATGGTAAGTAGACAAAGTTGCCAGGGGGAGAATTGGGATCTTGGGGGTGGGATGGGATGGGGGTAAGGGGAGATGGGGAGAGAAAAGTTAGAAGGGAAGGAGGGGGGAACATGGGGAAACAGGAGGATTGGGATAAAGGAAAGTTGGACAGGGGAGCACGGAATCACAATTCTTAGTTAAGGGAGCCACTTTAGGGTGGGCAAGAGACTTGAACCTAGAGTGGCTCCCAGGAGCCCAAGGCGATGTCCCCAGTTAGTTCCCTAGGCAGCGGATGATCGGGAACCTGAAATGACCCTATCCTGTAACAATACTGACGAATATCTTCATATCACCATAGAACCTTCATCTGGTGATGGATGGAGATAGAGACAGAGACCCACACTGGAGCACTGGACTGAGCT
>NW_004949157.1:703311-711969 GCF_000317375.1 Microtus ochrogaster
GGGGGGAGGACCTTGAACTTTCCCCAGGGCAGGGAACCCTGACTGCTCTTTGGACTGGAGAGGGAGGGGGACAGAAGTGGGGGGAGGGGGAGGGAAATGGGAGGCTGGGAGGAGGCGGAAACTTTTTTTTTCCTTTTCTGCAATAAAAAAAAAATGCCATAGCTTGAAGCTGTGTGTTTTTATGAGATTTCTGTATGTGTGAATGTATGTGTCTCTGTATCTACATGTGTTTCTTATGTTTTACTTTGGCTTTATTGTTTATTTTATCCCATTTAGATTTGTTCATTTTTATGTTATTTTATTCTATTTTGTTTTACTATTATTATTATTATTATTAGTTTCATATGCCTGTTTGCTTTTTAATGAGCAAGAATGAGAAAAGTTATGCATGTGGGTAGGTGTGGAGTTTGGAAGGATCTGGAAGGAAATAGGAAAGGGAAGCCATAATCAGAATATATTGTATAAAGATTACTATTTTTAATTGAAACATGAAAAAAATACAGCACCTCTCACAGTTCTCTAGCAAAAGTGCCATTCCACTGTAAAATAATCACTACCATTTTAAAATTTTATTTTTTATTTATTTAAGATTTATTTATTTATTATGTGTACAGTATTCTCAGTATTCTGTCTGCATGTATGCCTGCAGGCCGGAAGAGGGCACCAGATCTCATTATAGATGGTTGTGAGCCACCATGTGGTTGCTGGGAATTGAACTCAGGACCTTTCGCAGAACAGGCAGTCCTCTTAAATGCTGAGCCATCTCTCCAGCCCGAAATTTTAAATATATAGCCTAGAACAGAAGGTGCTATGCAAGCTTCCAATGGAGGAAAACAACCAACAGTCTTCCCCAGTAATGATACCTAGGACCACAACAACCTCCATGATTCATAATCTGAAGGGTGCAGTAGTGACTCACATATCTTGGTGATAACAAACAGTTCTCTAATTGACCTTAAGATCTGATCAACAAAAAGAAAACTCAGTGCTAGGTAAGTCCTGGATCTTGAAAGAGAACCTTCAACTACCACCTAATTAAACTATCATAATCCGTAACTACATTCTAGGTATTTGTTCTTACATTCATAGATATGTGTAACCCTCACCCTCATCAAGGAAACTTGTCATAGCGCGCACATGAGAGAGAGAGAGAGAGAGAGAGAGACAGAGACAGAGACAGAGACAGAGACAGAGACAAAGACAGAGAGAAAATTACAAAAAAAAACTCCACAATTTCAATCAAAATGCAGAGTGGTGGAGCCCAGTCAGAAGATTTTTAAGATTTTAAGAGTCAAAATATCTAAGAGTTTTCTGTGAGACTCTGTCTCTTAGTAATGTCAGAAGCTTACACACTTAAAATCTTACCAACATGACTGCCTAGCATGAGTTGAACAAGGACAACAAAAGACATGCCATGAATGGACGGAGGAATGCCTTCCACTCTACACAAACCACTACAGGCCATGAATGAATTCTGAGATTCTGAGTGTAGGATAAATAGTCTTCTCCATGGAACAGCACCCCACACCAAATTGTCAGCCTGTTATTTAGGCTGATATACTACATATCCCCTAGAAAATGTATTTGAAAGAGTAAGGATGGGCAAATGGGATGATATATAAGGAAGAAAGCTCAGAAAGAAATGGAGCCATTATATTATAATCTCAAAAATAAATCAATGGAAAAAATAGAACACAGATCTGTCGTAAGTTCTCTATGGTATAAACACACATAAGCAGTAATTTCTGGGTGAACACTATTATCCAACTTAAATTATTCCTGTTGAGGTTAATTTTCAAATGGATCTGCTAGACATTACAAACCACAAAGATGCAAAACTGTAGCCTCACTGAGATTCATCCAAAAGTTTTATAAATACAGTGGATGAACAAGTTTTTCTTTGAATACTGAACAAGCTGCCCAGTAGGGGTACTTTCTATTCTAACAGTTCTCCCACAAGGAATCAGAAATTTTACCCAAGTTCAGATGTTGTTTGCCTGAAGTTAAAGAATGCTACCTAAAACTTACATTTTAGTATGTGGGAATAAGTTATCAGCTAAATTTATTTTCCAATTTGACATAAGGCTGCGGCAGTGAAGATAGGAGTTTATCTAAATGAGTTAAATAACTGAAGTAGAGCTCCAAACTGTGCAAATGAAAACAGAAACTCATAAGAGAAAAGGAGTCCATACTTTCAGAAAATGCTTTGAGTTTTTTTAAACTTTTAATTACAAACACATTTTGTTAACACGATTTGAAGTATTTAAATGAATAGCTTCCAAACTGTACTCAGTGGAAGCCTTCAATGTTCTTTTCATTAGAGATAGAGACCTGGAGACCTTTTATTTATTTGCCCCTGAAAAAAGTTCTCTGAGTCTTACATAGTGAAATTAAGCATCACATTCACTAAATCACCACTAGTAAAGAAATAGAAATCATTCACTGAATAATATCTCTTGTTTTACCCATGATTTTTAGTTTACTCACAGTACTGTTAGTTGTGAATCATTTTTTTCTCATTATGGGCTGTGTGGAAATTATTGTACATAAGTGGGAATGGCTGCTTTACAAAGAAGGTACTGCTTTTGTGAAAATGAGATTTGAATTCAGATTTAAGATTTCAGTTTTGGCATTCTGTGTAATCTGTCTGAAAGTCTACTCCTTTCTTCATCTTTACCTTGCTGCAAATGGCATTTGTAAGCAGCTGGACTTCTTGAAAAGAAATGTTGGATATAAATTATTATCTAGATCTCCCATACTCTCAAATGAATGAATAAAGAGATTTGTCCTGAATAATCTATTATTTAATTCAAGGCTGTAAAATCTGACCATGGGCCTGGTTTACCACAATCTACAAGAGCTATTTGAACCAATGTAAATGTAGCTCACTAAAATCACATTCTTTGTTCTTAGTTTCAAACCCTTTTCATGAATAAACAGTACAGCATTGCCAGATCTAGAAATTATGCTAATTCTGGTACCTAAATATATGTTTTTAAATGTGTCACAATATGTTAAGGTACACATTGTCTTGTTCCAGTTCACTGGATTGGAGTAAATCCCATGGTATATAGATACTGAAACTGCAATAATCCTGAAGGAATGCTTGCTCAAGTCAACTTAACACTGCCTTATTTGTGTGGAGAACCAACTGTGAAGAGAAGTCAAGGTGGAAGACAAGGAATTTCCATAGTGCCTGCACCAGTTTGTAGTCCACCAACAGTGAATGAAGGTTTCCTTTTCCCTTCCTCCCCTCCAGCGTTTGTCATAAATTGTTTGTTTATCTTTGTCATTCTGACTTGAGTGAGATGAAACCTCAAAGTTACATGATTTATATTTTCCTAATTACTAAGAATGATGAACATTTATGAAATATTTTAGTCATTTCTTTTCTTTGTTGATAATTCTCAATTCAGTTCTAAGGTCCATTTTTTTGAACGGATCATTTGACATTTGACGGCATTTTTGAGTTTTTTTTCTTATATAGTTTAGATGTTAGTTCTGTCAGATGTATAACTATCAAATATTTTCTTATATTCTGTGTGCTTCCTCTTCAAGTTGATTGTTTTCTTTAGCTGTATAGAAGTTTTTGGCTTTAGCTGTATAGAATTTATTAAGTCCTGTTTGTTAAGTGTTAGCCTTAATTCTAAAGCAAATGAAGTTCCAATCAAGAAGCCCTTTCCTACACCTATATACCATAGTCTATTTCCTATGTTTTCTTCTAGAAGTTTCAGGTTTTATGTTTAATTCTTTGTTTTACTTGGATTTAGTTTTTTGTGCATGGTGATAAGTATGGTTCTAATTTCATTCTTCTACTATGCTGCCACTTTGCTAAATGGATGTAGTATTAAACCTAGTCCTAATGGCTTCTTATATTCACAGGTTAGTGCATCTCCGAATCCTCACCAAAGATGCTCCTTTTTGCAATAGATGGTGATGGAGAGAAAGACCCACAACTGGTTAGAGTGAAGAAAATAAGAAACTGGAGTGATTGGCGCTTATTGGGATGTACAAGGCTCATTGTTCATTATGGAGAAGGTGTCAGAAAGACAAAAGAGGCAGTGAATAACTACAAGTAAACACTGTTTTCTACTCACGCCTGGACAGTTTTACATGTGAACTCATAGCAGTTGTAGCAACATGTAGAAGACCTCCACAAGCTCACAACAGATAAAATCAAAGAGTGGAATAAGAAGGTGGTCATGAATTCCTATGCCTAGCTGAGGAGCTATTAGTAATTCATAACTATTAGGAGAGGGAGAGTCAATTTTCTTAAATGATGTGGCCCCTGGTAGGTCAATCACACTCTAATGCATAACCACATACTCAAGAGTATATGGACAGCACAAATGGGTGGTGGCCTGAATGAGAATGAACCATATAGGCTCATATGTTTTAATGTCTGGTGCCCAGTTAGTGGAATTCTTTGGGGAAAAAGTAGGAGTTGTAGCCTTGTTGGAAGTGGTATGACCTTACTGGAAAAGTTATGTCACTGGGGCTGTGCTTTGAGGCTTCAAAAGCCTTGTCAGACACAGTTCCTACCCCACCCAACTTGTCCCTTCCTGCAGCACTTGGATCAAGATGTAAACTTTCAGTTACTGTTCTAAAATCATGCCTGCTTGCCAGCTAGCATACTCTGTGCCATATGGACTAACCTTCTGGAACTATAAGCAAACCTCCAAATAAATGTTTTCTTTTATAAGTTAACTTGGTCATGTATCTCTTCACAGTAACAGAACAGTAACTAAGACACTGAGTTTAAAAAAAAAGCACAAAGACACAGTTTTGTGGATATGCAAAGGGGTGAATCTGGAAGGAATTGTAGGAGGGGAAGAAGTATGAACAAAATGCTTATGAAAGTCTCAAATATAAAATATATACCTTTATTAATTTAAATAAAAAGAAAAACATTAAAGTACTTTGAAGAAAATTTCAAACAGCAGGCAATAGAAATAATTTTTAAACATGTTGGATATACAGTTAAATATATAAATACATCACTGAGTAAATGCTGTACCCACATCCTGTCCCTGTGAAATAGAGTCAAACTTGAGAACTTTCATGTAGCAGGCTAATTGGCAAGTTCTTTGGTGATTAATAGCTGTAGTGTATGATGAAAACAGAAGTTTTACTTCCCAGGAATACATTAGAGCTGGAATGCATTTTCACAAAGTATTTTCCTTCAAATCTGGGCCCAGGAATTTAACCCTACATTGACCCTTTTTGGAATAAATCTGAACTAGTGGAGAGGCATGCCCTTCAGGAGAGACTTAAGAATTACCTGACACAACTGAACATTGTAGGTAAGGGTGCCTCTACCCAGAAGGACAAAGTGATTGACATATGCCAATATCCATTAAATAATTTAATGAAAAAATCAAATGAGTGAAAAAAGACCAATTTTTCAAAACTAATTTTCTATGACAAAGAAAATTGAAAACAAACAAGTGCTGACAACACAATATTTAAGGACATGCAATCAAACAGGATACCTTTATGATATAGTTTGAATTTGTTGAAATGTTACTGATATGCTAGTTTTAAAACTTAAGGTCTTTTAAAAGGTCTTAAAGGGTCTGGCAAAATGGCCTTCAGGAAAAGATGCTCACTCTATAAACTTGAGAGCCTCAGTTAGATCCCTAGGACCCAAATGAGAGTGAAATATGGGAACCTATTCACACACACTGTCCTATCACTATGTGCACTGTGGTTTGTCTGTACATACAAACACAATAACACACACACTCTCTCTCACACACAAATAAATATTTTTTGATGAAAATTAAAAGAAAATCATGAGGATTAGTCTCTTGTAAATTATTATGGCCTGATAAAATGAGTTTGAGGGAACACTTCAGAGATTTCTATCCTTTCTGCCGCATGAAGACAAAGCAAGAGTATATCATTATGCAGAATAGATACATTTCTGTTCCTTAAAAATTGCCTAATATCAGGTATTCTATTGTAGTAGCATGAATGGAATGAGATCATTATTTATTTGCTTAGTCAATAATCAGCAATTTCCAAATAACTATTTTCTAGGCTACAAGAGATACAGTGAATTGGGCAGTATCACTTATTTTGGAGTGTTAATAGATTGGTACATTTTCAAAAACCATTTTGAAATAAACTCCAGAGGCACCTATAGTGATATTTTATTTATGTTTTATAAATAAAGTTTGTCTGAAGATGAGAAGGTAAAACTAAGCCACTAGAGGGCCAGGCAGTTGTATCATAAAGCTTTAATCCAAAGATTTGGGAGACATGCTCATGAATCTCTGTAAGTTCAAGACCACCCTGAGCTACACAAGATTATTGCAAAAACAGATCCAGGCATGGTGGCCCACACCTTTAATCAACTACTCTGGAGTTACTTGCCTTTTAATCCAGGAACAAGAGAGGAATATATGGCAGGATGAGACAGGAACTAATGCTCTTTCAGTTTGAGGATTTCTGTTTTTATACCAATACCAAGCTGTTTTCAATACTGTGGCTCTGTAGTAGAGTTTGAAGTCAGGGATGGTAATGCCTCCAGAAGTTCCTTTATTATATAATACTGTTTTGGCTATCCTGGGTTTTTTGTTTTTCCATATAAAGTTGATTATTGTCCTCTCAAGATCTATGAAGAATTTTGATGGGACCTTGATGGGGATTGCATTGAATCTATAAATTGCCTTTGGTAGAATTGCCATTTTTACTATGTTGATCCTCCCAATCCAAGAGCAAGGGAGATCTTTCCACTTTCTGGTATCCTCTTCAATTTCTTTCTTCAATGCCTTAAAGTTCTTGTCAAATAGATCTTTCACTTCCTTGGTTAGAGTTACCCCAAGATATTTTATGCTATTTGTGGCTATCGTGAAAGGTGATGCTTCTCTGATTTCCCTCTCTGCTTCCATATCCTTTGTGTATAGGAGGGCGACTGATTTTTTGGAGTTGATCTTGTATCCTGCCACATTACTAAAGGTGTTTATCAGCTTTAGGAGTTCTTTGGTGGAGGTTTTGGGGTCGCTTACGTACACTATCATATCATCTGCAAATAATGAAAGTTTAACCTCTTCCTTCCCAATTTGAATCCCCTTGATTCCTTTATGTTGTCTTATTGCTATTGCTAAAACTTCAAGCACTATATTGAAGAGGTATGGCGAGAGTGGACAGCCTTGCCGTGTTCCTGATTTTAGTGGGATGGCTTTGAGTTTCTCTCCGTTTAGTTTGATGTTAGCTGTCGGCTTGCTGTAAATAGCTTTTATTATATTTAGGTATGACCCTTGTATCCCTAATCTCTCCAAGACTTTTATCATAAAGGGATGTTGAATTTTGTCAAAAGCTTTTTCAGCATCTAATGAAATGATCATAATTTCTTAGAGGTAAGAGTTCTCGTGTGGCCTGGCAGCTTTGCTTTTCGGATCTTCAGGTTGAACCCCAATATCTGTTTCTGGGTTTTTATTATTCATGCTACATTTGGTGCTTATTCATGCTATGGTTATCCCCTGGTCCGGCAAAAGTTTTCAACTTCAAATTAGCATATCTAGAATAAGCCCTACAATCCTAGTCATAGTTCAGTAAGTTCTCCAAATTTTTCCTGCATTCACCTTACCCTTCACACTGTTGCCTTCACTGACATTTACTTGCTCATTAATCTTTGTAGTCTTCAGATATGTCAAGCTCCCTTCCATTACAGAGTCTTTACCCTGCAGAATTTCAGTCTTTACAAAGTAATACACATTACATGAATGCGATTATGGATCATGACTTCAGTGGGCTCTGAATTTGATATGCTCTATTTGGTCTGATCCTCCAAATGCACTGTCTCACTTCTCTGTCTTGTTTGTGTCTCAAGATGCTGATTGATATGTACTGCATGTACCCTCTCTCTTGTTTTCTGCTTCCTGATTCAATATGGCTAGTAAAGGAGAAATTCTGAAGGTGGGGGTTGAGTACAGGCAGGGTATTTATTTCCCTGACTTCCTCACATCCAGTTGTCATGGGCAGTTTGCACTCCCTTACAAAAGAGCCTTGTTAGAAACTGTCTCAGGACCAAAGCAATCTCTTCCTTCCCTTCAAACTTCAGACCTAGAAGTAGTCATGGCTTCTTGCTACAGCTAGCCCAATGGTGATTAACTATTACTTTCTCAGTACTCTTTATCTCATCTGCACCTGTCTTTTTATTGTTGTCTTCCTAATTATTGAGGTGAATACATTATTTGTTATCTATCTGGATCCTGAGAGATGCAGACTTATTTCTGGAACTGCAAAAAATAGTTTTAATTTTTTTAAAACAGAACTTTGTGAAAGAATAGTTAATAAATATTCGCCTAATTATATATAAAACTTGTAATGAAATTATAATACTAAGGAATATACATAGAATTGACAACTAAATGACTGAATCAAAATTGAAAGTGCAAGAAATAATTCCAAATTACATAGGTATACATTTTTTACAACAGTGAGTAAAGGATAATGGTGCAGAAATGATTCTAATCATGTAGAAGATCAATTTAAACACTTTCCAACACATAAAAATTAAATTTACATGGATTAAGAATCTATATATGAAAAGTAAAATAGTAAAGATTAGCTAAAATTTACAATAATACTTGTATAAATCTGGGTGGAGGATAGTTTCCTAAAGGAGGAAAATGCAGGAAGCAATAAATT
>NW_004949157.1:712069-728258 GCF_000317375.1 Microtus ochrogaster
AAACTCTGTATTTTGCATTATATATATATTAAAATGTGTTAAATGGAAAGAAATACAACCTACCAAATAATAAATAATAAATGGGAAAAAATATATAATGCAAATTACAGACAAAATGTAATGACCACCATATAAAACATTTCATTAATTATTTTAAAAAGAGAATGGAAACATGTGCAAATGATATCAATAGAAGTAAATAGAAAATAAGCAGTCAATAAACATGAAAACCTGCTCAAACAAAATGAAAATTAGAGAAATGCACATTAAAAATAGCAATAAGGTACCATTACATTTGTCTAACTGACAAGAATTTAAAAAAAAAAATTGATGACATAAAGTTTCTAGAGAGAATCCTGGGGAAAATTGAGCCATTATTTATTTATAAACATAGTTTCACAAAGAAAAGTAGAGAATGGGAAGAGGACTTTATAAATAAAGCACATGCCCTAAAAACATGAGAATTAGGATTTGGATCCCTAGCACCCATGTAAAAGGAACGCTGAAATATTATGTCAGTCATCTATACTTCCAAAGATTCAGATTAACACATCCATAAAATGAGAAAATAAAACCACAGACAGCAATTGTTATTAGAGTTTCATAAGAATTACATCATTTAATCCTCTTGATAAAACTCGTTTTCTATGAGATTCCATTTGAAAAAGCAAAAATGTTTTTAGTGAAAATGTGAATGTAAATGTAAATCTACAATATACCATGCAATTAAAGAATATTTAATGCTAAAATGTCAGGTTCCTATTTACAATATATTCACTTAACAATCAAGATGTGATCACATATTCAGTCTAGATTCTAGACAATTTTAATCTACACTATTAGACTTCATTTTTTTATTTTAGATTTAAGCAGTCTTTAATGAAAGTTGTGTATGAGACACCTCTACTCCTGCATCTTTTCAATCATTTCTTCCTCTGGCAACTCCATGGTGGCTCTCTTTTGACTCTGGCTCCTCTCTCCCAGAATGCCATTTTAGTTTTCCCTGCCCTATTAAAAGGCCAAGGCAGTTTGTTTATTCATTAACCAGTGAAAGCAACGCATAGAGAAAAGGACCTCCTACACCAATAGATGACTTATTTCTTGCTGTACATTTGGACCACTTTGCCGACCTGCTGGCCTTTGCAGTGTCTTCAGACAACCTGAACATCATCTTCCTTTCAAATTGGTACAGTCAAATATTGTACTTCTCCCTCAGCTCTTTGGAAAGACAGGAAGGCATGATCATTCTCCAAATGTAAGAAGGTGCATTGAAATGCTGTTAGTGGTTCTTGTTTCAGTCAGTAGTCACAAAATGATTGAATTTCATTTTGGTAGCTGCAATCCGGCTAGACAGCATTCTTTTTCTATTGCTGTTCTTGTTTGCTTGGTTGCTTGTTTGGCTGGTTGGTTTTGTTTTTTGACACAGGGTTTCTCTGTATAACAGCCTTGTCTCTTCTGGAAGTCACTCTCTAGACTAGGCTCGCCTTGAACTCACAGAGATCAGCCTGCCTTTGCTTCCCCAGTGCTGGGATTAAAGGCTGTACCATCACTGTCTGGACAGACTATTCTTTTTGTTTTCTTGTTTGAAAAAATAAGTAAAATACCTTAACTTTCTGCTAAAAATATGAAACTAGAAAAAAAGCATAAGGAAACTAGAAGATGTTCAACACTGCTGGGAAACAATAGCTCATTAGGCAAGGATCTATTGCTTTCATGCTCTCTGTAAGGAAAGTTTTGGTGGTGAGATAATTGACTTTTCTTGTTTTCTTGAGTACAAATCTTCAAGGTATGAAGCACTGTCAGCGTCATATACACAGTGATCCTACAGTTTTGTCTAAAAGGTATCATCTGGAGTCATCTGTTAATTTTATTTTCTTTTTTACACCTAAATGATATTAGCCTAGAAGAGGATAATGAATCAAGAATCACACTGTGCTGGCTTTTGGTGGGGATGGAAGCACCCAGTAAAGTAAGTGTGTGTGTGTGTGTGTGTGAGTGTGTGTGTGTGTGTGTGTGTGTGTGTGTGTGCAATATATATGTCTAAGGAAGCAAAGTGGGGCTCCTCAACATTCAGCCAGGGTAGCTTAGCATTCAAGTGCCACTTTCTGTTCCTTGTGGTGGGAATGGCACAGTAAAATTGCATTCATTTGTTCAGTAAAGTCTAGGAAACCCACAATCTACAGAATCTATTTATATGAGGACACTGTTTGGATTAAAATTTCTAGATTTCAATCACATGTTATCAATTATATGTAATCTTGAAGAATATGTTTATGAGGTATATAACTAGGCTTTCCAATTTCTAAAATGGATATTAAAATTGGACCTGCCTTTTAAAAAAGACATGTACCATCACTGTCTGGACAGACTGCATTCTTTTTTTTTCTTGTTTTGTTTTGTTAACCTTCTATTTCCATTTTTTATTATTAAATTTAATTTTAAAAAACAATCGTTTGTCATTTTACATACCTATCTCAGCTTCCCACCCACTTCTCTACTCCAAATTCCTCCTCCCTAGTCCCCTATCCAGTCCTTAGAGAGGGTAAAGCTTTCCAAGGGGAGTCAACAAAGTCTTACACATCACTTTGAATCAAGACCAAGGCCCTCCCTCCTGTATCTAGGCGGAGCAAGGTATCACTCCAAAACAAATGGGCTCCAATACACGAGTTCAAGCACTAGGGATAAATCCTGGTTCCTCTGCCAGTGATCTCACAGACTATCCAAGTCACACGACTGTCACCCACATTCAGAGGGCCTACTTTGGTCCTATGCAGGTTCCTCTGCTGTCCATCCTGAGTCAGTGAGCTACCATTCTCTCAGGTAAGCTGTTTCTGTGGGTATCCCCATTATGGCCAAGACCCTTTACTCATATTATCACTCCTCCCTCTCTTGTACTGGTCTCCGGAAGCTTGTCACAGCGCTTAGCTGTGTCTCTCTGCATCTGCTTTCATCAGTTGCTAGATGAAGGTTCTATGGTGGCAATTAAGGTAGTAATCAACCTGATTACAGGGGAAGGCCAGATCAAGCACCCTCTCCATTATTGCTTAGGGTCTTAGCTAGGGTCATTCTTGTGGATTTCTGCAAGTTTCCTTAGTGCCAGGTTTCTTGCTAGCAACATAATGGCTCCTTCAATTAAGATAACTCTTTTCTTGCTCTCTCTCTCTCTCTCTCTCTCTCTCTCTCTCTCTCTCTCTCTCTCTGTCCTTCCCCAACCTCAACCATCCTGTTTCCTTGTTGTCCTTCTCCCTTCCCTTTTCCCCTCTCCTTCCTCTTCTGCCCTCCCTTCCCTCCATTCCCAATTATCTTGGGATATCTTGTCTAATTTCCCTTCCCAGGGGGATTCATGTGTGTCTTTCTTAGGGTTTTCCCTGTTTCTTAGCTTCTCTGGGTTCGTGGGCTATAGGTTGTTTATCCTTTGCTTTATATCTAATAGGCTGACACTATTCTAAGTCTTTTTAATCTGTTAATTCATTTAATAACCACACTTAATACCCCTATTTTATTGCTGAAGAAATTGTAACATTTAAGAAGAAATAACAACAGTTAAGCAATCTGTTGTGGTCACAAAGAGAGTGGCAACATTGGACTAGGATTCTATTCCAAATATTTTAAGACCTTAAATTGCTTAAGTCAAAAATGTCTTCATTATGAAAGGCTATTTGCTTCCTTAATACACAATAATTATGAATGTAAATCATATTTCTAATGGACAGTTAAAAAGTGGAGGATGTAGACAACACAGTATGAAGGGATTATATCAATACACCAGTGGTTTAGTTTTAATATTTAATTGGTTATATCAAATAGGTGATATCATAAACATACTCCTTTAATCAACTTAAAATGATGGGGACTATAAAGATAGTTAAAATATATGTATTGGAAGATATAAAAATATGTACATCCATAATTTTCTTTTGTTATTTATTTTTTATTTCATCAGCAATAAGCCAAAAACACTGAAAATGCATTAACTTATTCTTGTCCCACCTGGTCCCTCAGATGCTTTTAAAATTATCATTCTGAGGATAAATATCAATTGAAAACTGCTTAGTGTATTAGCTCAGGATTATTATTAACTAGCTTTTACAATCTACATTAACTCATTTCTAATAGTTTCTATTTTACCACAAGGCTTGTAGTTTGTTACTTCACATCTGTTGGCTGCTGGCATCTCCCTGACTCCAATATTTTCTCCCTGTATCTCTACCTGGCTGTATTCTGCCTGGCTATTGGCCAAATTAGCTTCTTTATTAACCAATGGTAATAAAACATATTCACAGCATATGGAGAGACATCCCATGCTAAACTGGATAGAAAACTATTCACTTATTTTATGCATTTTACACAAAAAAATTCATGAATATTCTCAACCTCTCAAGCAACACAATTTTAACTACTTGTTGATTCTTGTGTCAGCACTAAAAACTTTTATTTATCACTTTTATAATAAAATTAATTGATACCTTACTTTTCATATCTTTTATTTTGTATTTAAATATCATCATCATCATCATCCATGTAGCTCTAGAAATAAGCTACAATAACACACTTTGATAAATTTTAGACACACGATAGAATGTAAAAATTGTCATAATGTTTTGTTTAAAAAAATAGACGCCATCCCTACAACTCTGAATTTTTCTCTCCAAGGGTTATATAAGCATATATATTTTAATATTGTAACAGAACAGAATTATGAGTTTTCAACACTTTTTGCTTTATGTCTTCAAATTCTTCCAAAATTTAGATTCAAAATATTATTAATTACTTAATAAATCTATTTTATGAAATCTTAAACAAGAAAATCTCCAACCCATGTCTCCTCTCATGACCCAGTTCAGTCTGGATCCTTCCAGATGCTTCTGGTTGTGCTCCTCCACTTATCTACAATAAACATTCTTAGTCATACCTAGGAGGAGTCACACCCTCTTTACTTTTTCATTCACCAGTCAAGATGAAAAACCCTCATATCTTAGCAAATGAATGGAAAAAAAAGTAATGAAAAGGTAAACTTTTCCATACTAATATCTTTTTTAAAAAATTAGATAAAAATATATTCAATGAATAAAATATTGTAGTGTGTAAAATTCTATTTTCAATAAAACATTACATGAAAAATAGAGAAAAATTAAATAATTTGGGATGAAATTGGTAATAATTAGTCTGGAGTATATAAAAGCTTTCTGATTTGTTCTAAATATAAAACTGGAGAGAATGCTGGATGGTGGTGGCACACGCCTTTAATCCCAGCAATTGGGAGTCAGAGGCAGGAGGTTATTTGTGAGACTGAGACCAGCCTGGTATACAGAGTGAGTGCCATTATAGGCCCCAAAGCTACACAGAGAAATCCTGTCTCAGAAAACCAAAAATAGTTGGTGAGAGCAAATCAATACATATGGATAATCTTAGGGGCTACTGTAATGAACTTGATTATATTTAGTATATTCCAAAGTGACTTTTTAAATTTTGGAAACAAAGAAAAAGACACCATACATTCAGTTTTAGCTCAACAATAATTAAAAAAAAATCAAAATTAGAAAAAAAGCCAGTAAGAAAGGAATGCCTCAAGAGAAAAGTAGGCAGTGAATACAAGAAATTTTAAAGTAGAAAGGAAGGAAAAACAGGGGAGAAAGGAAGCTACTGAGAGGGAGTGCTAATGACAAGAAATAGGGTATGAAAGAGCCATATGGATATCTACTTCTTATAATCAAATTAAAAACATTTTTTAAAAGTGTTAGAAGACTCTTACAAGCCCCGTCTCTGACCTAGAACTTATCTCCAATTGATAACTGCTCACAAGGAAAATTTAGTTTTTTCTAATGGAGTCTTATTGGGCATACAAGCCACACCTAAAGACAGGCTCTGTGCCCAAACAGTAGATGGTCAACACAAAAGGAAAGCAATAGTATATGTTCATATTATTTGTGTTACAGGTTTTTGCTTATATATTATTATGGTTTCTGATTTTGAGCTTCTATGAGTTTTCTGTGACTGCAAATATGTGTGTCTCTGAGTCTGTATGCATTTCTTGAGCTTTTTCTTTGGTTCCTTATTTCTCCTTGTTTTGTCCAATTCTGGATTTTTATCTCATCTCATATTTTAGTTGTCTGTTTGTTTTCTAATGAGAAAGAGAAAGAAATCATGTGGATTTCAGTAGATGGGGAGGATCTGGGAGGAGTTGGAGGAGAGAAAACCATAATCAGAATATACAGTATTAAATATATTCACTTTCAATGAAAAATAATGTAAAAAAATTGGCAACTAAAATTAGATACTTGAAGTATTAAAAAAAAGGAGTTGGAAGAGAGATACCATTCAGAAAAGGAACAAAATGATTCTAGAAGTTCTGGATGATTAAACAAAAACCCAGTTTCACCAGACAGATACTTCCTATTGATCTGTTGGTCAAGAAGTTCTCAGAGTCAGCAAAACTAATGAGGACTTTTGTCATTCCTCTTCATTGCACAGCATACAGATGAAAAGATCCTACTGTTGAAGACATTGCATGCTTTGGTTACATGATATACAGAAACCAAGCTGGAACTAAACTGTCCTCTCTACTGACTAGCTTGCACAGCCCCAGGAGGAATTATGCCATCAGACTAACTTGGAAAAAAAGCATCAACATTTTTTTCAGCTGTAACCATATGAAGTAAAAGTCCAACCTGCTAGGCTTGGTGTGCCCACTCGTACAATACTGCTGTGGGCGTATCTAACTTCATGCTGATTAAATTTGACACCTGCCTGATGTGGGAGTGTCATATATCAATCTGTTGATTTCATCGGTTAAGCAATAAAAAGAAACTGCTTGGCCTCATAGCTTAAAACATAGGTGGGAGGAGTAAACAGAATAGAATTCTGGGAGGAAGAGGAAGTGAGCTCAGAGACTCGACAGCTCTGCTGTCTGGAGCAGAGATGACATGCTCCCATCTCCAGGGCAGACGCGAGAGCTCTGCTCTCTGAGGCAAACGCGATGAAGCTCCGACCCAGGATGGACATAGGCTAGAATCTTGCCGGTAAGACCGGTGCTCACTAAGACCGGTGCTCACAGATTATTAGAGATGGGTTGATCGGGATATCAGAATTAGCCAGTAAGGGCTAAAGATAAAGGGCCAAGCAGTGTTTAAATGAATACAGTTTCCGTGTAATTATTTCGGGTAAAGCTAGCCTTGCGGGCAGCGGGGTGCTGGGGATGCAGCCCTGCCGCTCGTATCATTACAACACCTGCCAAATAGGTAGCCACTTACATTTGGTATTATAAACCTGATCAAAAACCTTTGCTAGGAAAGATCATAGGTCTTAGGGAATGGACTAAATACCGTGTTTGTCTTCTAAAGCTAAACTAACATACTATCATACTTACCCTTAAACAATTGCTACTGTTAGTCTATGTCAGAGAAGTCTTACTCCATAAAATCATGGTGACTGTAGAGACTGATGGCTGAACAAGATGCTGAGAATCTGGTTTTGGTACTAAACAAGATATTTATATCATCTTCTCTGAGGCTTAGGGAACACTGCAGAAGAAATAAAAGACTGAAAAATAGCATCTTCTGGTCAGGACACAGACATTACATTAACTCTCCTGCCCGCAGTGGGTCCACACAAAAATGATACACTCAAACATGAATGGAAGAGGGGCTTACGAGGTCCCATTTCTCAATCCTGAGACAGTTTGCTACTGGTCAATTCAAGGAGGAGAAGAATCATTGTCTTCAGTTGTTTATTAACTTGCAACTCCACTAAAACATAATGAATACTTCTATCCAATTAACACATAGATGGTCCTGGTTAACAGAATCATGAAATAACCAAAAGTCATGAATCTGAAAAAGAGACTGTTAGAGACAAGATGGGGGAGAGGGAGGATTGACAGGGATGGGAAGGAGACAAGAAAAGGTGAGGGAGAGAAACAATCAGAAGACGTTATATGAATATATGAAGTTGTCAAAGAACAAAACTAATCAATAAAAAGAACAGAGAAAAAACAGGAAAATAGTAAAGCAAAATCTCTCTCAACTGGAAAAGGCCATCTGTCTTATACTTTATTTTAAAAGTAAATTATTCCAAACAATCATGGCATCAGCAGATGAACTGTGAGAACATTGTGACAGAATTAACAACAAAATGCTGTGGGAAAAATTTGTAATTTCTGAGAAAACATGTTAAAATATCATTCACAGTATACACACAGATGCTTTCCACATGTGGTACAGAGATGAATTTTAAACAACCTAAAGACCCACAAGAATGCAGATAACACAAAGTAAACTAAGGATATTAGGAGTAAAATGCCAATATTTAACATCAAATTTTTATTGAGATTGTATATGGAATATATATATTCTTCAGGAATTTTTGTACCAGTTATACTGTGGCTGGGGAAATTTGGAGGTTGTAGGTAGTAAATGTAGCTTATGATTTTGTTTTAATATAGCAAGTTAGCAAATTAAAAGGTGATAGCACTTGATTGCATAGAAATCTCAAAGTAAAATTATAAATCAATGGGCATGATGAGAAGCTTTAAATGAGCACAAGAAAAGAGTTATAATAAAATTAATAATTATCCAATATGATAATGATTAGTACAACATGTGCATATATAACCCACTAAGAAAAAGTATATAAAATACATATAGTGAACACAATCATTTTCCATATAATAATCAGCTAAGGCTTAACAAATACTTCCCAGTCAATATTAATTAGTTTTCTCCAATTCATACATTCATGCTCTTTTCTTGTTAATTTTTAGACCATTAAAACACAGTGATATTGAAATTGAGAATGTGACACAGTGGTAGAATACTTACCTAGTTAGTAAGTACAAGGCCCTGGGGTTTAATCTCTTTATGCACTGATACTGTGATGCAGGGAATGGTCAACAGGTAAGAAAACTTGCAATACAAGAGTGAAGATCAAATTCAAACCTCCAGCACCCACATAAAAGCTGGGTATGGCCATATACAAATCTGTGACCCTAGAACTGTAGGAGACAGAGACAGGAGGGTTTCACAGACTTGCAGTAATCAGCCTAACCAGATTTGGTGAGAGACTTTGTCTCAAGGGAATGAGGCAAAGTGACAAAAAAGGACATTTAATATCCTTCTATGGCCTTCATACTCAGACATGCACATATACATGCAAATATATGTTTGCAAATACCACAACATCCTTATACATATATACTCATAGAAACACAAATGTGCTGACATTAACATAGTTGTTGGATAATATCAAATAATTTAGGAGGATAAACTTTTGTACTCCAAAGCAAGATGGGGAAAGTATGACTAAGAATAACCTATGGTATATTTTATGAATAATTAGAATGTAAGACTGCACAGTATAGAAAGAAATGCTAATTGCCATCATTTCATAAAGGAGGCCATAAAGCTGATATACCAAACTATGCTCCAAAATATAATTATTATATGTAAAAATGGTAAAATATTAGTTCATTTAGAAGTATAAATGAGCTTCAGTGTTTAATAAAAATAATTCAATTGCTAAATGAAGTAAACCAGAACCACAAAGAGGAGCCCTGCATTGTTTTCTCATCTGTGACTCATAGCGTCAACTTTTCAGATGTGAGTAATGTGAGTATACAACATGGAATAATCACAAAACCCAGTGAAAATATAAATGGACCATAGTGTTGTGTGTGTGCATGTTTCTATGTGCATGCACGCATGTGCAAATGATCCTGGAAGAATAATAGCAGTACATAAAGTGGGAAATGAAATATGGGGGGGGGCTCTAAATGGGGAGAAAGGTCAATACAGAAGAAGAATGAGGGACAAGAAACACTAAGGTTGCTTGGTAAACCCTCAAGGAATTACATTATTTCATATTTTGAAAAAAATATGGATAATATATCAGTATATGTATACATTCATATGTATCTATATATAGTCTAAAAAGGAAGCTATGCTACTTTGGCTGAAAATACTCCCCACAGGAATGGTAGAGTAATAAACCCAATACCAGTAGTGAGAAACTTTCTCTGGAATGGTAGGTCAGAGTTGTCCAAGTAACTTCTAAAACAATATAGGTTATCAATATAGCCCTTGGTTGACACTCAAGAGAAGATATTGGGATTTTTATTAGAGACAATTTACATTTGATATGTTTCTAACTGTTCCTGACCTGATAGCCTCTTTTCTGTGGTCTAGTATTTATGGTTCCAGAAATCCTATGAAAGCTATCAAGGAAAGAAGCAATTAAATAGTCCTGCCCAGATGAAGCAAGATAAACCACAATTACTAGACTGACAAAGTAGCATAAAGGTGCATAAAGTGACACTCATTGGTATAGGAAAAACCTTTCTGAACAGAACAATGTTAACAGGCACTAAGGTCAACAATCAGAAAATAGAACCTCAGGAAACAGAAAAGCTTCTGCATGACCAACACCATGATTTGTATAAAGCTGCAGTGGAAAGTATAGACAAGGATTTTTTTTTTTTTTACCAACTACATATCCTATAAAACACTAATATCCAAATTATATAAAAAAACTTTAAAAAACCCAGGATATCAAGAAAATAAATAACCCAATTAATAATGGGGTACAGACCAAAGAGAATTTTCAAAAGAGGAAACACAAATGGTTGACAAACAAAGAAATGTTCAACATCCATAGTCATCAGGGAAATGCAAATCAAAACTACGTTGAGATTCCATCTTATACATGTCAGAATGGCTAAGATCAATACCACAAGTGACAGTTCATGCTGAAGAGGATGTGGAAGAAGGGGAACACTCTCATTCATTACTGGTGGCAGTGCAAACTTCTGCAGTCACTATGGATATCAGTGTGATATTTCCTCAAGGAGATGGTAATCAACATACATCAAGATCCAGCTATGCTACTCTTGGACAAACACCCAAAGGAAGTTTCATACAACCTACCAAAGAGACACTTGCTCAACCTTGTTCATTGCTACTCTACTCATCATAGCCAGCAATTGGGAACAGCCTAGATATTGATCAACAGAAGAATGAAGAAAATATGGTTTATTTACACAATGGAATAGTATTAAATTCAGCTGTTAAATGAAGTCAGAAAACATGCAGAAAAACAGATTAACTAGAAAAAAAATCAGCTTAAGTGACATAACCCAGACACAGAAATGTAACATGAGGGGCCTGCTTGTTGGGGTTTCCGTCCTACCCAGTTCCCACAGCTGACAAGTCCCAAAGAAAATCACACAGAAGCCTATATTAGATATAAACTGATTGGCCCATTAGCTCAGGCTTCTTATTAGCTCTTGTAGCTTATATTAACATATTATTCTTATCTATGTTAGCCACATGGCTCAGTACCTTTTCCAGCAGGGCAGATCACATCCTACCCTTTGTGGTCTGGGCAGGACTGCAAAATAACTTCCTTCTTCTCAGAATACTCCTCTTCTCACTGCCCCACTTCTACTTCCTGTCTGTTTTTCCTGCCTATATTTCCTGCCTGGCTAAGGGCTAATCAGCGTTTATTTAAAACATGATTGACAGCATACAGACAATTCTCCCACACCACAGAAATACAAATACACTATGTCTTTACTATTATGTGGATATGAGATCTTAAATCAATGATAACCAAACTACAATAAACAGAACCACAAAGCATAGAGTAAAGAACTAGGTACAGAGTAAGGAGCTAGGAGGGAAAGAGTTTGCTAGGAAAGGGAAATAGAATAGATAGTTATGGGTGGATAGGGTGGTAGACAGGGACAATAAGGATTAAGTGTAGACAGGAAAGAGAGAGGGAAGGGATGAAATATGGGTATGGGAGGGACAACTAAAATTAACTAAAATGATTGGTAGTATGGAAACCTAATACAGTAGAAGCTTCCCAATATATATATATATGTATATGTATATGTATATATATGTATATATATGACAGCAATCTAAATAAAATTGCCAAATAATGAGGGAGACAGAACCCAGTTGGGCATATTTTGCAAGTAAATGAAGCTTTCAGTATTGCAAACGGGTTATATCTAATTGAATTATTGGCTACAGAAACCTCTAGCAAGGCTATTGCCAATTCTATAAGTTGCTCTCCACAAACTGAATACAACACTAACACAAAGCTTTGAAAATGGAAAAATGGAGTTGGAGTTTATATAGAGACTTCAACCCTATGGCTAGTGTTCTTGGTACCAGAAGGTACTCTGCATGCTACCAAAGGAGAAACACAAACACAGCTACAACCCTTTGATCTATCATGGTATCCATCCTGAAAGATATAGTAGTGTAATGATGGCAAAAAGCTAATGGGAGTAACTAAACAATATCTGATATGACTTATGACCCACTCTACTAGATGATACCCATAGTTGACACTGCTTGGATGACCAAGAATCTAAGACTAGACAGTCTAGGACTCTAGGGTAAAACCATGTATTTTAAACTGTGTTTCTAAATGAACATAGCAATAAAATTACATTAAATGATATTCTGCTACACTTATAGATCAGTGCCTTCCTTAGTCATCATCAGAAAATGTTATATCTGCAGTAGACGGCAACAAACATACTCAGAAACAGACACTATGCAGATGTATCCATCAAATACCTCTCTTCAAGGCTCAAAGAACTTTTTAAAAATTGATTTATTTTCAATCTTCATTTTTTCTCTCTTTTTACCCTACAGGTTCTTTATGTATATATTGTGCCTTCCGGTTTTGATTTTATGAGATTTCTGAAGGTGCAAAATAATGTTCCTGTGTGTCCTATATGTTTCTTATGTCTTTTTCTTAGGTTCTCTTCCTTCTGTCTTGTCTGATTCCAATTTGTTTTGTTTTATCTTGTTTCATTTCACTTAATTTTATTATTTTATCATAGTATATTTCATTTTATTTATTTTCCCTTAGATATCCATTTGATTTCGAAGGAGAAAGAGAGTGCATGTTGGTGGATCCTCATGGAAGGAGGTGGGAAGGTACTAGGCAGAATACAGGAAGAGGAAACTGTAATCAGAATATATGGTATGAAAATAATGTATTTTAAATAAAAAGGAAAATGTCTTAACATTTTTTAAAATCAACTGTGAAGAACAATGAGAGATATTTTTAACGAATACTGTAAGTCATTGAAAGGATAGACCATTAAAACAACTTAGCAATGATTCCAAATCACAGTTATAAATTGATTATTCAAATTCTATTTGCCAAATTTGGCCTCTGTGGTTTGCAAATGAAAATGACATTTAATTTTATAATTATATTCTGTGTAGTAGATAGGCTAAATTTTGGAGCACAGACTTCACAAAACACTGATAGAATTATTGTATACCATCATGCAGTGATGAGCGGCGGGCTGCGTTCCTGCCGCCCAGCTCGTGGGGCCTAGATAGCTTATGAGCAGAAATAATTACACAGAAACTATATTCTTTTAAACACTGCTTGGCCCATTAGTTCTATCCTCTTATTGGCTAACTCTCACATCTTGATTAACCTATTTCTAATAAAATGTGTAGCACCACGAGGTGGTGTCTTACCAGGAAGGATGTTAACCTGCATCCATCTTGGAGAGGAGAGCTATAGCGACTGACCTCACTGCCTTCTTCCTCCCACCATTCTGTTCTGTCTTCCCCACCTACCTAAGTTCTTAACCTATCAGGCCAAGCAATATTCTTTATAAATTAACCAATAGACAGATGACCCTCCTCCATCACAATCATGTGGATAAAAGATTGCTTTGGAGAAAGTCATTTAATGTAACACTTTCTAGAAAGACAATCAATATTCAAACACTCCTTTCTCTGATTTTTACTGGACTGCTTATGTATTTGTTTCTGCTTGGAGAGTCATGGATGTCTGCTCTTGGTTCATTTAACATTAAGTCAGGACAGTGGAAAGAGTTCTAGCAAAAGGAATTTTGCTGTTTTATGTAAATATTAGATTTATAATGAAAAATAAAATAATTTAAAGGACACATGGGTGATTAGTTGGTGATTTAACTGTTTACATAAATTTCCCAAGATAAAGGTGTTCTGTTCCACCTGAGAGAAAGAGGAAGATTATGCATTTTTAGGGAAATAGATAATATGATAATAGATGACAACAAAGTTAACAATGCTTTTGGAGAAATTGCATCTATGTAATAAATACTAGAGAAAAGATTGGTTTATTTAATCTTAAGAATGAAATCAAAGCTTCTATTATATACTAGGATTTCTGTAGATTAAATAAGTCAATTTATTATAGCTGGTATACACTTGTTTAACTCTTGCCTACCATGCTCAAGGCCTTGGATTTAATCCTAAGAACCTCCAGGAAAACAACAGCAACAGAAAAACAAGCCAACGTATGTAAAAACTTGTGCAGTAATGAAAACTTCACAAAGAAAAAGGATACATGGTATTATAAAGATATATTTAGCATGTATTTGAAAAGTTTATAGTATACTGAATTACTTTCAAAAATGTACATAAGGACTTGCTAGCTCTTCAATATTCTTAATATATCTAAATTGATCAGACTAACTTCTTTCAAGTTTCTTACACCAAAGCTGTACAGCATGCACATTATAGGGGAGACTAATACATGTTCTTAATGTGTCTGTTCCTATCTCCTGCTTTAAATAAATATTATTTGGCAGGTAGAATAGTAAAAATTATAAGAGCAAATAACAATTCATCGATTTATGACTTTATCATATCCCTTAAATAGTGAACACATTCTCAAAATTTCCCTCATGGAAAATAGAAAAATGTGTTTAGTATTAATGATAATGACAAGTACATGTTTATTTATTTATTTATTTATTAGTGTATTTAGACTTGAATGCTATCAGACAGCAATTGCTTCTGTGTAAAGGAAACCTGGTAAAATGCTTATTGTAGAGACTATTCCTGTATGGAAGTCTTGTCCTAAGAGGTAAACAAATGAACTAAAGAAGAAATAGTTTGTGATCTGAATTGGTCTTTAATAACAAAATTATATTCTCCATTTCTGGGACAAATGGGACCTCTTGAAACTGAAAAGCTTTTGTAAAGCAAAGAATACAGCTAATAAGACAAAACAACAGCCTACATGTTGCAGGAGGTCCTTCTGCTCCTCCAGCCTATAGCCGCTGAGATACCAGCCCATTGGGGCGTGGTCTCTCTCCCTTTAAAAAAGCGGCCACTTCCCTCTCCTCTCGCTCTTCACTTCCTGCTGCGCCGGCAACTAGACTCCCTTCCTGGTTGTGCAGAGGGCTGTTGTCTGGGATGGTGATCTGTAAGTTTTTTCCCCTTTAAATAAATATCACAATATTAATCATAATTCCAAACTGGTGTGGCATTGTTTGTAACTTACACCTACACCTGGAGCCCAACGTTCGGTTTTAGGAACTCTCCCTCCCCCGCTCGGCTGTCAGCTGCGAGTTCGGCTTGGCACGAGCCCCTCCCTTCCTCAGCCACGGCCTGTGCCTTGCGGCGGTGGCCTTGTGGCTTGTGTCTTGTGCGTGGAGCCAGCAGCTTAATATAAATCATCATGCACTGGCTTTTCTTGCTATAGTTCTTTATATTTTCCCTTTTGACACCTCAGATTGACTTCCAGTCCCCACGCATGCTATCGTCTTCCTCCCCACGTGGATTTCAACTCCATAGGCCGGCGTAGTCTCTGCCCGCATGGTTTGCTCTTTTCTGAGTCGTTTTTAAATCTCCCTTGCAAGGACAGCTCTTAAGCGGCGTGAACCAGAGCATGTGGTTGCCAGTTGCTGAAAGCTGAAACCCCTCAGGGTGACTCTGTCATGTGGAGGCATAAGCGGCTTCCAGGTTGCTCTTCTCTACCCCTGGATTCTGGGTTTCTGGTTCCATCTCTAGAATTGATTTAATTACGTTTACTTTGTTGAGAAGCTTACATTTTCCAGTTTTTAACACCTACTAAGGCACTGAAACAGGACCCCATTTTCATCGCGATTCGGCAACAGTGCCGCCTGCTGGATAATAGGTAATATGGCAGTTTTCATTTCTAATGCAAATTTTACTGCTTTGTTTTCACTAATACAATGGATTACATCATACAAGGTTTATATGATTATGGGGATACCTTAATTTGCTTGTTACTAGGTTTCAGTTTTCTTTTCCATATTCTATCATTAAGGAAGAATATGGCACTCCTAAGAACGATAGAATCTTTATGAACTAATAATGAACAACTAATTGACAGGATTAAAATTATTGAAAATCAGAGG
>NW_004949157.1:743787-746950 GCF_000317375.1 Microtus ochrogaster
GGTACACCCACCCACTGAGACAGTGGGGCTGATCTATTGGGAGCTCACCAAGGCCAGCTGGACTGTGACTGAAAAAGCATGGGATAAAACCAGACTCTCTGAACATGGCGAGCAATGAGGTCTGATGAGAATCCAAGGACAATGGCACTGGGTTTTGATCCTACTTCATGTTCTGGCTTTGTGGGAGCCTAGCCAGTTTGGTTGTTCACCTTCCTAGACATGAGCGGAGGGGGGCGGACCTTGAACTTTCCACAGGGCAGGGAACCCTGACTCCTCTTTGGACTGAAGATGGAGGGGGAGAGGAGTGGGGGGAGGGAAAGAAGGGTGGGAGGAGGGGAAGGGAAATTGGAGGCTGGGAGGAGGCTGAAACTTTTTTTTTCCTTTTCTCAATAAAAAAAAAAAGAAAAAGAAAGCGGTCACTTCCCTCTCCTTTAGCTCTTCACTTCCTGCTCCGCTGGTGACCAGACTCCCTTCCTGGTTGTGCAGAGGGCTGTTGTCTGGGACGGTGATCTGTAAGTTTTTTGCCCTTTAAATAATTATCACAGTATTAATCATAATTCCAAACTGGTGTGGCATTGTTTGCGACTTACGCCTACACCTACAGAATAGGAAAAGATTTTCACTAACCCCACACCATACAGAGGGCTGATCTCCAAAATATACAAAGAATTCAAGAAATTGGTCATCAAAAGAACAAATAATCCAATAAAAAATGAAGTACAGACCTAAACAGAGAACTCTCAAGAGAGGAATCTAAAACGGCTGAAAGACTCTTAAGGAAATATTCAACATCGTTAGTAATCAGAGAAATGCAAATCAAAATAACTCTGAGATTCCATCTTATACCTGTAACAATGGCCAAGATCAAAAACACTGATGATAACCTATGCTGGAGAGGTTGTGGGGAAAAGGGACACTTCTGCATTGCTGGTGGGAATGCAAGCTGGTACAACCCCTTTAGATGTCAGTGTGGCGGTTTCTCAGAAAATTAGCAAACAACCTTCCTTAAGACACATTGATACCACTTTTGGGTATATATTCAAAGGATGTTCAATCGTGCCATAAGGACATGTGCTCAACTATGTTCATAGCTGTTTTGTTTGCCATAGCCAGAACCTGGAAACAACCTAAATGCCCCTTGAACAAAGAATGGATAAGGAAAATGTTGTACATTCACACAATAGAGTACTACACAACAGAAAAAAATAACAGTGTTTTGAATTTTGCAGGAAAATGGATGGAGCTAGAAAACATTTTGAGTGAGAAAACCCAGGCACAGAAAGACAATTATCACATGTACTCACTCATAGGTGATTTTTAACATAAAGCAAAGAAAAACAGCCTACAAACCACAATCCCAGAGAACTTAGACAACAATGAAGACACTAAGAGAGACTTACATAGATCTAATCTGCATGGGAAGTAGAAAAGGCAAGATCTCCTGAGGAAATTCGGAGCATGGGGACCTTGGGGAGGGTCGAAGGTGGGAGAGGCAGTGAGGGCAGCAGAGAAAAATGTAGAGCTCAATAAAAATCAATAAAAAATTAAAAAAGAAAATAGAGTATTCTCTCTTACAGTATACTCCAACCACAATTTCCACTCCTCTCAGCTTCTTGCACCTTCTTTCCTCTCGATCTGCCACCCTGTTTCTTCTGTAGAATATTTTAAAAAATGTTTTACTTAGTTTAAAATTTTGTACAAATTTTATTACTACTTATTATGTATTTTTATTTATTTTATTATAGCAATGCAGTCTTCTGTAAAATATACAGATCAAGAGATATTGATAATTTTAATATAGTCAATAGATTACTACCTAATCAAAAAACTTTACCTGCACTCTGTCATTGTAGTTTCATATAGAAATGCAAACACTACAATGCTATTCTAAAAGCATTTTAATAAATACCTACCTAAGTAAAAAGCAGATAAAAATGGTATCTTTTTATCAAATTATATGAAAAAAAATATTGTCTGGAGTATTCCTGAATATCCTCTCTGGTATTTGTGTGACCAAGACCCGGCCAGACTCTTAGGCCTTTAAAGCTAGTACAGGTAGCCTATTTCTAGAATACATCTTCTTAGAGGTAAGGACATTTATCCTGAGTTGAGTATCACTGTAATTATGCTTCCTTGTCCAATAGGGATTATATTACACTAGGAAACTCAAACTACAATGGATTTAATTACATTGGCAATAAGCTGCCTATTAATGGATTCTCTGACTTCTGATCCAGGATGGTGAAGTCAATCTACACCAGGTTTTCATTTTTATCTCTTCACCAGAGTTCACTTTTGCTTCCCTATATGAAACCTGTAGAAACCCCGTGAGCATGCGCGCGCGCGCACACACACACACACACACACACACAGAGAGAGAGAGAGAGAGAGAGAGAGAGAGAGAGAGAGAGAGAGAGTCAGTGAGTGCTCAGAATGCCTGTAATTCCATCATTGTAGGGAAGAAAACAGGTGTATCCCAAGAGCTAACAGGTCAGCCAAGTGTACAAAGTAGTAAGGCTCTTCTGTTTCTTAAGGCAATGAAGGAGATAGTAACAGAAGGTACTTGATGTCTCTAAATGTCCTATTCTGGGTAAATATACCCAATACTTTTGTGTTACAACAGACACACACACACACACACACACCACGTTTCAGATTATGAACATCTACCTCAATCAAGGGTCCACATTACTGATAAATTAATACATGATATAATTAAAATAATAACAAAATGGAACCAAAAAACCTTCTCCTTATTGTTAAGTAATGAAAAGGTAGATTTATGAGCATGATCAACTTGCTTTTATAAAAGGCATAAGACTAAAATCTCTCAAACACTCACTGAGGCTTCTTGTATCCTAGGCAAGTAGTCAACCACAAAGTGATTAAGTATCCCTAACCTATTTTTCTGTAGTAATAGGAGCCGCGGGGCTGCATCCCCAGAACCTGTAGTATTAGGAGCGGCGGGCTGCATCCCTAGCACCCCGCTGCCCGCAAGGCTAGCTTTAACCGAAATAATTACACGACACTGTATTCTTTTAATCACTGCTTGGCTCTTTAGCTCTAGCCCTTTTCTCGGCTAACTCTCGCACCTGGACTAACCCATTTCCAATCATATGTGTTGCACCCCAAGGTGCGCTTACCGGGAAGATTCTAGCCTACG
>NW_004949157.1:748445-761741 GCF_000317375.1 Microtus ochrogaster
CATCCTCCTGAATATTTTTCACTTTTTTATGTTAGGACAGAGTCTTTCTAAGTTGCCAAGGCTGGATTTAAAATCCACTCAGTAGCCCCAGAAGACTACAATTACATGCTACCGGGTTTGGCATTTTGAGAATTTAAGAGCTCATTTAATAATGAGCTGATAGTAAGAGCTTGTCATAAACAAACAGTTATGAATTGAAAATTAACATGTAATACTACTTTTTATTAAAAATAAGACAATTCAGGCTATTAACATTTAATGAATGCTTATTTAGGTAACAATCATGGTGTCGCATGCTTTTATTGAGCACTGATGGCAATACTCAAAATAAATGTTAAAAAATATGATACTAATTTTACATAAGAAATCACAATAATATGAAAATTAGCCTACAATCAAGGTCTTGTGCATGCCTATATTCTCAGCTACTCGTAAGGCTGAGGTTGAGGTGATACCTTGTTTTAAATATAACAAATAAAGCTTGCCTGAAAATCAGAGTGTGGAGCTAGCAGTTAGTTAGTCATAGTACACACCTTTAATACCAGCACTCCTGAGGAAAAGGCAGACAGATCTCTATGAGCTCAAAGCCACCCTGGGCTACAGGGGATTGCTCCAGGCTAAAAGAAAAACTGAGTCAGTTAGTGGTGGTTCACACCTTTAATCTCAGTACTTGGGAGTCACACGTCTTTAATCCTAGAACTAGGAAGATGCAGACAGAAAGGAATAAGGTTGGGTGGAGAGAGGGAATATAAGGTAGAAGGAGTCAGAACTTATAGTATTTAGTCTGAAGATTCTTAGGGCCAGGATCACCTCTTTCTTGGGTCTGAGGATTCAGTAGAGGTAAGAACTAGTGGCTGGCTGCTCTGCTTCTCTGACCTTTCAGCTTTCAGCCCCTGAACTCTGACTCCAGGTTTTTATAATTAAAAGGAATTAGAATTTGTGCTACATCTCCTAAGGCTAAGGATTCACAGAGACAGTATCTTGCCCCCATCCATCTGAGGATTCTGTAAAGGTGAATAGAACTATAGTGGCTGGTTGCTATGCTTCTCTGATCCTTCATCTTTCATCCACTAATATCTGACTCCAGGTTTTTATTATTAAGACCAATTAGAATTTGTGTTACATTGGCCAAAGACCAGCATAAACAACTTTGCAAGTTTCCATAGCAAAAGAATAACTATCTAAAAACATGTCAAGTAGAAAGTGTCATAAAAATGTAAAAGACCATATAATAAGAATTTTACACCCTACCTATACAAAACTTCTTTGAGGGCAACATATTCCATTAAACTTGAAAGATGTATTATTACTGTTAGTACATATTTATTATTTCATGAATACTTTAAGCAATACTTCTGTACTGGGATTGATAAAACTTGACACAAGTTAAAGTCATCAGAGAGGAAGGAGTTCCAGTTGAGAAAATGCCTCCAAAAAGCCAGCTGTAAAAGATTTACTTAATTTGTGACCAATGGGGCAAGGTCCAAACCATTGTGGGTGGTACCATCCCTGGGTTGGTGATCTTGGGTTCTATAAGAAACCTGGTTGAGTAAGTTATGTGGAGCAGCCAGTAAGCAGCATCCCTCCATGGCCTCTGTATCAGCTTCTGTCTTCAGATTCCTGTCCTGCTTGAGTTCCTGTCCTGACTTCCTTTGGTGATGAATAACAGTGTGGAAATGTAGTCTGAATAAACCTTTTCTTATCCAACTTGCTTATTTGGTCCTGGTGTTTCATTACAAGAATAGAAATCCTCACTAAGACACCTAGTAATTCAACATAAATCCTCTTACCAGTTGTCAACAATATATCAAAATCTTTTACTGTGCGTTGAGCTCCAAGTGGTTAAATGGACACCAACAGGAGCATGTGTATTCTACCGTAAGAATTCTGGAAAATGTGATTCTATCTGTTGGACTAGAAGTCCAAACATCAGGGAGGAGGCTCCAGACACCACTCATACAACCAAAATTGATGGAAAAGAGGATTTTTATTCTGTCATGACAGGGCCCTTCAGATTCAGGGTATGAAGGACATCCGTTAGCTGTTATAGCGACCTTTTAAAGAGAAAAGCCACAGAAATAAGAATGGAACCTGAGGGTTGTTTTCCAGCTGATTGGATTGGCTTATTTGAAGGGCTACTAGCAGTGATTGGTCTGTGCCAGGACAGGAGAATAACTGCATGATTGGGTGAGATAAGGGGGGAGCATCTGTGGGTCATCCTGACCTTGTTCCAGTGACTAAATCAATACATCAGGAACTATGTCAACATCTGTGGGTTATGGAGTTATGTTTGAAGATTATTCACAAGGATACAGGAAGATGAGCAGTCCAGCATGTGTGTGGGGGCAACTGTCCCATTTCCAAATGCTAAGAGGCTTCAGAAAATGTCTTTAGAGCTGAGAGGCCTCAGAAATGCATTTAGAGTCTTTCATATCATAGTTTCTTCAGCAAAGTGGACAGAAAGAAAAGGACTAGAAAATAACCAATGACTTTATGACGTGACATCAGTAACTATCTCTGAATACTGATTGTTTGAGTTAAACATACTGGATTGCTTATGAAATGTTTGCTACAACTCTTTCCTCAAACTACAACAAAAAATAAATACAACCGTTATTGGTGTTTTTGTTTTTGTTGGAACTAGAACTAAAACCCGTGGCCTTGTACGAGTTTACACTGAGATTTAGGTATCCTTGATCCAATTTTTCACTTTTTATCTTCGTTCCCCAGGTTGGCCTTACATCCACTCTGTACCTCCAGAAAACTAGTTTAAAAGTTTAAAGAAGGAAGAGAATGGGATGTAAGTATTAAGAATAACATCTTAGAAAAATCAAAGTAGTGGGTAGGTAAAAAACGATTAAGAAGTGGATAAGCCCCACATTAACCTAGTAGTTGTGGAATCACAAAGCATCCTGCTTTTCAAGTCATCAAATGTTAAAAAAAAATCCTCAGGAGTACAAACAAAAGGTACTGTGACAGTAGGGTGATGGTATCAGTAAAAATGAGAGTGTTTCCTGAATATCCATTTAGTGGCTGGCTGTTTTGCTTTTCTGACCTTCAGGCTGAATATCAACATCTGTTTCTGGGTTTTTATTTATGGTGCTACATATCCATACTCAAAGTTGTCAATTAAAAATGGCAGGAGAGAGAGAAGCCATCATGGGAGAGGGCTCATTTGGAACATGTTTTTTTTTATTGCGGGAAGGAAATGGGAAAGGGGGTAGAGGAGAGGGGAAGTAGGTTTCTGGAGAGAAAGAGAGAGGCAGAGGTGGGAGATGTCTACCTTTTATGAGGAAATATAGTACCATGTGCTGCAGTGACAGTGACAAATTTGATGATGGTATCAGGACCCTGAGCAGGTCAGAGTACTGAGTACTGGCTAGTGTTTCCTGCCTGGTGACAGGAGGGCAGTCCAGCATAATGCCTGAATGCTAACAAAAGTTGTTAAAACCTTACAAACCAAACATACTTTTAGTCTCCTATGAGCAATATGCTTAAATCGCAACATTAAGAGCTGTAGACATTATAGTCCCCAAAAAATTCTAATTGAGATCTTTTGATATGTTTTAAAGCTTTGCAAGGAGTTGGGGAAAGATAACAATTTAGACATACTCAACACACTGATGTATCTCCATGATTCTGGAAAATAAAACACAAAACAATGTGTCATGAAAAGGAATTGACTGTGTATGTCCTAGTTTGCTTTATGTTGCTGGGATAAAACACTAACTAAACCAATATGGTGAGAAAGAAAGGTTTTATTTGGCTTACATTTCCACTCACAATCCATCATGAAGGGAAGTCTGCACATGAACTCAAGCAGGAACCTGGAGGCCGGAACTGAAGCAGAGACCAGGGAAGAATGCTGCTTACTAACTTGTTTTATTACACAACCCAGATTGCCACCCCATGTTGGCACTGTCCACTATGGGCTAGGCCCTTCCACATCAATTATTAATAAAGAAAATGCAAAATGGGCATTCTCTAGTCCAATTTGATGGAGGTAATTAATCAGTTGAAGTTCTCTCTTCCCAGGTTATTTTAGTTTGTGTCCAGCTGATAAAAACTAACCAGAACAGACAACAGTAATAAATCATTATCAAAGAGGATGGAGAACTGACAAACAGTGAACTTTAGGAGACTGACTGAAATGGAAGAAACTTAAGGTCCTTACTTGCCTTGGGTGGGCACAGTTAATGAGGTAGGGTCCCTGTCAAACCTGTATGGATGTTGTAGAATATTATTTTAACTATGTAAAAGTGCATTACATTTGTTTATGCTGCACTTGTTTAATGATATAAGGATGTGTTACATTTCTGTGTGTTTCATTTGTTTAATTATGTAAAGATGTGTTGCATTTGTTTCAGCTAGCCTACCTAAGGCACATGATTGGTCTAGTAAGAAGCTGAATGGCCAATAGCTAAGCAGGAGAGGGATGGGTGAGGCTGGTGTGCAGAGAGAATGAGTAGGAGGAAAAAATCTAGGCTTGAGGAGGAGGAGAGAACATGGGAGAAAGAGAGGGATGTGTCCAGGTGCACAAGTCAGGTAACCGCCAGCCAGACCTGGAGACAATAGAAAAGAAAGAAGGGGGGGGAGGGATGGATGGATGGAAGGTAGGTGGGTAGGTAGAAAGCCCTGAGGCAAAATGTAGGTAGATAAAGAGAAACAGATTAAAATAAGAGCAAAGCTAAGACTGAGCATTCAAAATTATCAATACGTCTCCTTGTCATGATTTGTGTACTGGCCCAAAACAAAGGAGACTGGTACAACCTGTTGAGGTCAGAAGACAACACCAGATTTCTTGCATCTGGGGCACAAGGAACTGCCAGCCTCCTATTAATGATGTTGGAAACGTAACTTGGGTCCTCTAGAAGAGTACTTAATCACTGATCCATCTCTCTAGGTCTTCATGTCATACTTCCTTTTTTTTCCATGTCATACTTTTATTGTCCTAGTATTTCAAAGGGGAAGATGTTTAGAGACACATACAAGTTTTATCAGATGATGCAAATTTCATCAAATATAGATGCCTCATTGGTTTTAAAAACATTTTCAGTGAAGCAGCTAAATACAAAGTCAATATGAAAATCAATAATTTTTTTCAACCAGATGTGATGGTGAACACCTTTAATTCCAGCACTTGAGAGACAGAGGCGGGCACATTTAGTGAGTTTGAGGTCAAAGTGAGTTCCAGGACAGCTAGAGTTATTACACAGAGAAACCCTTTCTTGAAACCCCTCCTCCTGCCAAGATATTCAATATATTTTTCTGTGTACTAACAAAAGTTAAAAAAGAATCAAGAAAAACAATGCCACTTACAATGGAAAGAGCCAAAAAAAAAAACTAAACAAAAAATAAATAAAAACCTATATGTGAAAGACATATAAACTGATTGTGGGTATTATTTTTAATATAAATAAACCAAGCAAAGACAATTTACAACATAAAGATGATAGAAAGATTATTCTAGAAATTTTAGCAGGCAAACATTGAAGAAACATTTTGTCATTTTTGACATAAAAACAATTAGTTTCAAAAGGCATTCAGCATCTTGAAGCTGACATTGTATATTAACATGAATACAATTATGTGAAGCACCATTAAATTTGAATATTATTTTGAAGGAAATATGATTTGCCAAGTATTTTTACATTACATAATACTGAAATCTGTATGTCAAGTCAATGCATTAAAATAGTAAAGAAAGAATCTTAATTTAGGACTGAAACAGATGAATGTGGTAATTAACTAGAAATAATATTACTAAGTACTGCCTAGAATTTCTTTGAAGAATATTGTAAAAACTTTTGAAGTCTATTCCAATTATTCAGATGTTCAACTTCTGTGCCCTCTAACCTTACTAAAAGTATTATGATAAAAAATATTATGAATATAACTATTTCTTTTTGATAAAATATGGTCCAAAATATATGATTTTCCATATTCAGTTAATAGGTAAGTATTTGATCATAGAAAATAACGCAGAAATATATGTTCCATAATGTTAACACTGCTTAAAGCAAGGGAAAGCATGGGATTGTTTTGGAGTAATCATGTCATTTTCTTTTCACTGTTTACTGAATCGTTTTAATGAGTGAACACCATTTCCATTAAAATAAAATTACCAAACAAATTATAGTTTTAAGTGATAGAAGCAAATGTTTTCTGCCCTAAGGAAGACACTTAGCATCACCAGTCATCAATATTTTGTCTATAAAAATGTTATTCGAGAGTTGAGCAATATTAATAGCAGCAAAAGATATAATAGAAACAATTACAGATATATAGAAAAATGCTAACTTACTTTCCTCAAACTGCTAGACAACAATTAGCTCCTAGAATCCTCACAACAAAAATGACAAGTTTTCTTTTATTTCGGGGAGTATCAAGTAAAGTAAAAGATGTAAAAATGCTTTTGTTCACTGAGAAGCCAAATAGGAGCAACATGAATCCATTTCTGATAAGTATATTTATAGAAATTAGATTAACTAATTTATACACTAATCCAATCAAATGCTAGTATATTTTAACAGGAGAGATTGTCATTCATATGATTATATTTCACACGTTTCTACAGTTTTCCTTTCAGATTTCTGCTAAAGAAGTTTTGGATTATCCTATAGTAAAATTGACATAGGTCATTCCAGAACAGAGAGAAATAAGCTGCATCATTTAATAGGCCTGTCTATACAAGACTAGACAAGGGGTAAATTAAACAAAGATTCTGTATGAGACAGTTTGTATTCTAATGCTTATGATGGATTTACTACAATATCATGAAGTGGGTTGATTTTATTATTGCAATTCTTCAAAAATAAAGATTATTTGTGAAATATTAGAGAAGGATCATTATGTATAAAGGCTAATAACATTGTTATAAGACGAAAAAATAAAACAGAACCACAAAAGATTCAAAATACACAAAGCAATGATGAGAATACCAAACAATAACAAAAGCACAAATGGAGGTACCATTTTATTTGTCCTCAAACTATTACATAAAACTATCATAAGCAAACCTCCTGTATATTTGAAGGTACAGTAAGCAAATACTGTCTCCTCTAACTCCTGCCACCATGATTTAAACACCATGATAGGTGATACACTAGAATTGTAACCAAAATAATCCTTTCATTCCAGAAGTTGCATTTGTCAGGATATTTTATTAGAGCACCAGAAAAATAAATAATATAAAAACTGATACCATGAGTGGGATTTCAACTCCAGGCCATATTACATAGCATCCCAGTATAATGTAGGATGAATTTCTCTCACTCTGAAACCAGATTCAGAGCTAAAATATGACACAAATGGTTATTCTTTAAGTTCTTCTTTGGAATTCCAAGAGCTGCATCTCCACGATAGCATTTATTTTCTCCTTTGGGTCTTCTAAACTATACCAAGATCATTCGCTAAACTCTGCCTACAATATATTTCAAGAATTTTCTAATCTAAAGTTGGAGGCTTTTTCATATTCATGCTATATAACAGTTCCAATGACCTTAGAACAACAAGGTCGAGTTTATACAAAAATAGCCACTCTTCTCAGTAGATTTTTCTCTATTAAGTACTGTATTGTACTTGTAACTGAGGGTGGGCAGCAGAGAATATTGGCTGGAATTAAAGGTGAGAGTCATGTGGCACAAAACCAAACTCATTCCACTAGGGCAGTGGTTCTTAACCTGTTGGTTGCTACTCTTTTGATGGTCAAACAACTCTTTCACAGGGTTACCTAAAGTCACATGCATATCAGATATTTACATTACAATTCATAACAGTAGCAAAATTAGAGTTATGAATTAGGAAAGAGACAATTTTATGGCTGGGGGTCACCACAACATGAGGAACTGTGATGGAGGAGGGTCATCTGTCTATGTGTTACTTTCACTGGTTCATTAAGAAACTGCCTTGGCCCTTTGAAAGGACAGAAAATTAGGTAGGCAGAGTAAACAGAACTAAATGCTGGGAGGAAGAAGGCAGTGAGGCAGACGCTATAGCTGTCCTCTCCAAGATGGATGCAGGTTAAGATCCTTCTAGGCAAGCTACCACCTCATGGTGCTACACATGTTAATAGAAATGGGTTAATCAAGATGTGAGAATTAGCCCATAAGAGGCTAAAACTAATGGGCCAGACAGTGTTTAAAAGAATACAATTTGTGTGTTGTTATTTCGGGGCATAAGCTAGCCAGGCAGTTGGGAACCGGGTGGCAGGAACTCAGCCTGCCACTCATATCATTACAGAACTGTATTAAGGGGTCACACAGCATTAAGAAGGCTGAGAACCATGACATTAGGGACTGTTAACTGCTGCTTTGCCATTACAATATTCCTACCTATCACTAAGATGGTATATATCACAGAGACCCACAGTTGGACAAAATAGAGAGAATGAGAATCTTTGGACTGCTCAGTCCTTAATGAACTGTCTTTTTCACACCCTGACCTCAAGGCTCAGGAATCTATGTGGAAGATGGGATGGAAAGATGTAAAAATGAGAGGTGCTAGACAATTTCAAATAGAGAACAATCTCTAGATACAATGGGGCAGATGGAAATACAAGCCCACAAAGACTGTGGCAAGATCTAAACAAGATCACCATGACAAAAAAAAAAATCACAGCATGAAAAAAGGGAAGTGGGCACAAAGTTCTACCCACAGACAAGAAGCTATTCAGAAATAATAGCTGCTGAAAAAGGGAATTTTTTTTTCCAGTGGAGTGACCCTGTATCTATCAAGCACACTCGAGGATAACCAACACAAATCAGACTCCATGATTTTTAGTAGCGTTTTCATTTTTTTCTTTCTATATTTTTTGTTGAAAAAATTTCCGCCTCCTCCCTGCCTCCCACTTCCCTTCCCCTCCCTCTCGAGTTTGAAGAGCAGTCCAGATTCCCTGCCCTGTGGGAAGACCAAGGTCCTCCCCCCTCCATTCAGGTCCAGGAAGGTGAGTATCCAAACAGGCTAGGCTCCCACAAAGCCAGTTCATGCAGTAGGATCAAAACCTAGTGCCATTGTCCTTGGCTTCTCATCAGCCTTCATTGTCTGCCATGTTCAGAGTCCAGTTTTATCCCATGCTTATTCATTCCCAGTCCAGCTGGCCTTGGTGAGCTCCCAATATATCAGCCCCACTGTCTCTGTGGGTGGGTGCACCCCTCGTGGTCCTTTCTTGTTCACATTCTCCCTCCTTCTGCTCCTCATTTTGACCTTGGGAGCTCAGTCCGGTGCTCCAAAGTTGGTCTCTGTCTCTATCTCCATCCATCACCAGATGAAGGTTCTAAGGTGATATGCAGGATATTCATCAGTATGGCTATAGGATAGGGTCATTTCAGGTTCCCTCTCCTCAGTTGCCCAAGGAACTAACTGGGGACATCTCCCTGGACACCTTTGTTTTCATTTTTTAGTAGAAAAAAAAGGACATGGAATTGGGTTGATAGGGAGAGGGGGAAGATCTGAAAGAAGTTGGGGGATAAAGTAGAATAAAATAAAGTTATACTACATGAAATAGTTAATTTTTAAAAAGGAAAAACAATAAAAACATGATCAAAGATATACAAAGGCCACCACAATCCTTCCCAAAACACATGGCCAGGCATATTGTAGCAATATATTACTCCTGGTATGAATTACTGTCTTAACTTTTGAGAGCTGTAATAAAATATCACAACAAAAAGAAACTTGGTGACAAAAAGGTTTATTTCACCGGGCACTTCCTCATCAATCATCTATCAAGAAAATGCACCACAAACTTGCCCATGGGCCAGTCTGGAAGAAGCATTTTCTTAACTGATATTCCCTCTTCTCAAGACACATTAAAACCTCAGCAGCACACTGGGTTTCAACACCAGCTTATGAAACAGTAAGAATGCCATTACAATATGCATGTACATGTTTTGTCATTAAAATTGAGTATTTACACATCTATATGGGCCTTCTCAAAGCAGGGAGGACACTGAGGAAGCCTACATAATAAGAGGCTGAAATTTTATTTTATAATTACTATTCATTTTTTAACTTAAAATTTTGCAGTGAGCAGAGTCTTAGTATGACCACCTGGGGAGTCCTAAAAAATGTTCTTAAAGTTTATCCTACTACATTTCCTAGGAAGTTGGATTTCATAGTGGAACTCAATTTATCCCAAAGGAAACAAGTTTATTCTGCTTCACCCATGCTGCTTTGCACTGAGATCCTAATGAAATCTTTTTCTCATGTACTAAATAGAATGTCTTTGTGATTTTTCATTATAAAAATGGATTGTTGTCCAATTTACCAAATACTATTTACGAGCCCCCTTACACTCATGCCTGGTGAGTAAAATTTTCTGACTTCAAAAAACTTGAATGATACCTGTTTCAATTTTGTAGTGCAAAAACACATAAATATCTTTTAGTTGCCATGACAATAGGAGAAAATTAAAAATAGAAAACATTGAGCAGTGCTGAATATTTTAGTGAATTGGAAACTGGGGAGTAAATTAAAAAAATAATTTTTATATGACATGAACATTTTATTTTTGAATTATTTTATTTTTTATTTATTAAACATTTCCACCTCCTCCCCTCCTCCCATTTCCCTCCCACTTCCCCACCCTCCATCTCCAGTCCTAAGAGAAGTCAGGTTATCCTGCCCTTTGGGAAGTCCAAGGCCCTGCCCCTCCATTCAGGTCTAGGAAGGTGTGCATCCAAACAGACTAGGCTCCCAAAAAGTCAGTATATGCAGTAGAATCAATACTCAGTGTCATTATCATTGGCTTCTAAGTCAGCCCTCATTGTTAGTCACATTCAGAGAGTTCGGTTTGATCACATGCTTGTTCAGTCCCAGTCCGGTTGGCCTTGGTGAGCTCCCATTACATCAGTCCCACTGTCTCCGTGGGTAGACCCACTCCTTGCGGTCCTGACTTCCCCACTCATGTTCTCCCTCCTTCTGCTCCTCATCTGGGCCCTGGGAGCTAAGTCTGGTGCTCCAATGTGGGTCTCTATCTCTATCTCCATCCATTGCCAGATGAAGGTTCCATCGTGATACTCAAGTGGATATGGGAGAAGGCCAGTTTAGGCACCCTCTTCTCTGCTGCCCAAGGACTTAGCTGGGGACATCTCCTTGGACACCTGGGAAACCCTCTAGAGTCAAGTCTCTTGCCAACCCTAAAATGGCTCCCTTAGTTAATATATCTTCATCCCTGTTCCCATATCCACCTTTCCTCAATCTCAACTACCTCATTCCCCCAAGCTCTCCCCAATCCTCTCCCTTCTCCCTTTTCTTTCCCCCTCTCCCCTTCCCCCCATCCCACCCTTGTACTCCCAAAACTTTTGTCCGGTGATCTTGTCTACTTCCAATTTCCAGGAGAATAAATATATGTTTTTCTTTGGGTTCATCTTCTTATTTAGTTTCTCTAGGATCACAAATTATAGGCTCAATATCCTTTGTTTATAGCTAGAATCCACTAATGAGTGGGTACATACAATGAATAAATGGGACCTCCTGAAACTGAGAAGCTTCTGTAAAGCAAAGGACACTGTCATTAAGACAAAAAGGCAACCTACTGAATGGGAGAAGATCTTCACCAACCCCGCAACAGACAAAGGTCTGATCTCCAAAATATATAAAGAACTCAAGAAAATAGGCATAAATATTCTGAATAACCCAATTAAAAAATGGGGTACTGAACTAAAGAGACAATTCTCAATAGAAGTTCAAATGATCAAAAGATACTTAAGGTCATATTCAACTTCCTTAGCAATCAGGGAAATGCAAATCAAAACAAATTTGAGATACCACCTTACACTTGTCAGAATGGCCAAAATTAAAAACACCAATGATAACCTATCCTGGAGAGGATGTGGAGTAAGAGGAACACTCATCCATTGCTGGTAAGAATGCAAAATTGTGCAACCATTTTGGAAATCAGTGTGGTGGTTTCTCAGGAAACTGGGCGTCAACCTACCTCAGGATCCAGCAATTCCACTCTTGGGAATATAACCAAGAGATGCCCAATCATACTACAAAAGCATTTGTTGAACTATGTTCATATCAGCACTATTTGTAATAGCCAAAACCTGGAAACAACCTAGGTGCCCCTCAATGAAAGAATGGATAAAGAAGGTGTGGCACATATACACATTAGATTTCTACTCAGTGGTAAAAAACAATGACATCTTGAATTTTGCAGGTAAATGGATGGAAACAGAAAACATTTTACTGAGATAACCCAGACCCAAAAAGATGAATATAACATGAACATTTTATATAAAATATTTAAATTTAGAAGTAATTCAAAATTTTAAGAAAGGGCTAGGGACACAGTTAAAAGATAAAAACCTTGCCTGACATGTGCGAGTTCCTCGGTTCCACACACTGCTGTCTCCTCCTACCATGAAGATAAATAATTCTAAGACAAAAACTCATCACACCCACGTATTCAGGTCCTATTCGACTTCCCACAGGGCAGGAAACCCTGAGTGCTCTTAGGACTGGAGAGGGAGGGAGAGAGGGAGTGGGGGGAGTGGGATGGAAATGGGAGGAAGGGAGGAGTTGAAAATTTTTAATAAATAAAAAAATTAAGAAAGGATATGAAAGTGGGAAAAGTTACATAAGGGGGCAAATGTGATCAAAACAAATTATACATAACATATTTTAAAAGTTTCTTTTGAAATGTGATATTTGTGACAATATATAAAATATCGTATCTAGTAATAATTTTAGAATATTCATAATATTTCTGTACAGAAAATTATATTAATAATGACAGATGTATAGTCTAACAAAAAACTATGGCATAAATACAAGTGTGCCAAATAACACTGTCAACATGATAATTTTGACCAATAAGATTATACTTTAAATTACACTTATACAAATTGTTACCTAAATTAAATGATATTCAAACTCTTAAAAAAAATAAAACAACAGAATTTTATCAAATGATGTACGCTTTGGTTTCTTCCTCAGTCCCTTCCTAGCACACACATTTTCTAAGGTAAATAACTCACAATTGGTTCTTTTCATCTAATAAATTTTCATTATAATAAATGAGTTAATAAAAGGTTAAGAAATTTAAAAACTTAGAATAAATTAGTAGTAAGTCCTCAATTGAGAAAAAATATAACACAGAAATAGAAAAAAAAAGAAGTAATGGAGGATATTTATCAATGTATACAGTAAGTAGATCATTAACCTAAAATATGTAGCATTAGGATTTTAATTTGAAACACTAAAAATTTTCTAGGGTCATGCTAGCAAGCAAAAACAGTATTTTTTTTAAATTTATTTATTTATTGAGGATTTCCGCCTCCTCCCCGCCAC
>NW_004949157.1:769072-777021 GCF_000317375.1 Microtus ochrogaster
GTTCCATGAGCAGCAGAGAAGAAGGTATATTCTTTCCTATTTGGATGGAATGTTCTATAGATGTCTGTTAAGTCCATTTGCTTCATTACCTCCAATAATTCTCTTAATTCTCTATTAGGTTTCTGTTTGATTGATCTGTCCCTTGGAGAGAGCGGTGTGTTGAAGTTGTGCCGCGACTGCCGCAAAAACAGTATTTATGAATAATGAGAAAGGCTAAGGAGCTGAGTTAAAATTTTACTTCAAACAATGTATACAAATGCATGTTGCAGAGGTTATAAGTTGAATTTCAAACATAACAACTGAGTCATATTAACCTATACACATGGCTTTGTTACATTGGTAAGAAATAAAACATGAAAATAATATAGAATTATGATTCCAATTTTTATTCAGGAAAGTAACAATAAAAATAACTTACATGACTAAATAGATGCACGGATATACTCTAGAATAGTAACAATTATTAAGACAAGCTCATTGGATAAAACTAATGTAGAATATGGTAGAGAAGAGATTGATATATGGAACATTCATTATGTGTTTCTGAAACTTTTCCTTCTTTATAGTAAGCAAGAGTTGTTTTGTGTATTTTGTATTTGACAAATTAAGAAATCACATTTTTAAAAATATTAGTATCAGCCACTCACTTTTTTGTGACTTTCAAAAGTTGCCAATCTTCTTGAATATTTATTTATATTTTCTGTTCTGTGGAAAATAAGACAACTATTTCAGTCATAAAAATAAGCAAAGATGATAGAAATAATAACAAAGTTAGAAAAATTCACTGAAATTTCATTTCAGGTGTGTAAAAATATCTTTATGAAATGGTTGTTTTCACCCTCACGTACAGTGAACACCAAAGATGGTATTCAATCTATGCTGCAGGAGAGATACTAATTTTATATTACAGAAAATGAAAAAATAATACAGTTGCAAATAAAAATTTACTTAGAAACACAATTTTTAAATTTAATAATTAAATTCTGCATGATTCCTACTCAAATATCACATATTAGGTCCTTTGAGAACCTTCAGGTTTACCTACCAATATGAAATCATAGCAAATTTTATTTTTGAGCTCCCTCTTCATAAAAAAATATAATTAACTGCCTGCTTTGTGTGGGGTAATTGGTGAGATGTAGGATAGATCACTGAGTAACCTTTATGGTTGTGACGGTTTCATATTGTGGAGAGAGAAAAAGAAACAAGCTGGATAACTTTCGTTTTTTTATGAAATATTTTGTGGTTTTAAATATTTAAATTCACACATCTTGGAAACTCTCTCAACTACAGGCAAACAAAGTTGGCTAAATTTCTAGGAGATACAATTAGTAAATGATCAACTATACTAAACTGTGATAGGAAGTCAGAAAAATTTAGAATGGGATGAAGAGACTGGGAGAGCTAAAGACACTGATCTGGTTACAGAGTTGAATAGGAAGTTAAAGTTAGGCCTGAATGAATAGTTGACAAATTCTTTTAAGTTAAAGGAGTCACTTTAAGGTCCTGGGAGTTACTAGCTGAGTATACTAGCAACAATTATACTCTAAGAAGATTGAGGATTGAGATTTTAGTTCTTGTAGTCGGAGTATGAGATAATTGTTGCCAGTATCTTTAGAATTCTTCTATCTGTTATAATTTAAACTTCAGGCAATAAAAACAAAAAAGGCAGTATAAACATCAAACATAAAACCTCTTGTATGAACAAGAAAATAATCAGACTGAAGACACAACCTATGAGATGAGAAAATATTTGTGATCTATGCATCTAATAGGAGGTTATTACATAAAAACATAGGGAAGGCACATGAAATTAAAACAAAGAACAATACTTAATCTATGAGATAGGTTCTACATGCATGATTTTTCAAAAAAGGTGTATGGATGAAAAATATATACATAGAAAAGATGTCTGATAACATTAGTCATCAGGCAGTTACAGACTCAAACCACAAAAAGATATTTTATATTAACTCACTAGGTAAACTTGATACCTCCTAGGGTCATCTGAGAGGGAAATCTCAAATGAGATATTGTCTATATATTATCCTATGAATATGTCTATGGATTATCATCTCAAATGTTAATTGCTGTAAGTGTTCAGCCCACTGTGAGCAGTTCCATTCTTGAAGTAGGTGATCCTGTTCTACAGAGAAGCTTATGAGGGGGTAATCTAATAAGCAACATCTAGCCATAGTTTCAGCTTTGATTTTCTGGTGAATTTCCTGCCCTGACTTCCTTCAATGATTGACTGTGACTTGAAAGCAAATAAATCCTTTCCTTCCCTAAATAACTTTTGGTCAGAATATTTTATTACAGCAAAATAATGAACTAGACCAGCATATAAATCAACAATCTCATTTCTGAGCATATATAACAAAAGGAAATCACTTTTGTAAAGTGACTTATACGCATAGCTTATATTCATTGCAGCATTACCCACAGTAGCCTCTACGGAAACATACCAAATATTTGCCAACTGAAGAAATTTGTCAAAGAAAAATATTGCAAACAAGCTCACACATTGTCAAATACTACCCACCCATCAAAAGTATACCATAGTATTTATAATATTCTTCAACTTCGTGTATATTATGCTAAGTAAAATGTTTTGAATTAAATGATCAGATTTTAATATCAATAGCAAATAGCTTTATTATGTGATGAATACTATTGATAACAACTCCATTATGAGATTATGAAAAGGAGGATGGGTGTTTTATTAAATGGAAAAAATAAAATTCATTTACTCTCACCCTAAATATGACTATTCAAATGTGAACTCAACAAAGATGACACCAGTAAAGATATCAAACTGAATGGGGAAATGTCTGTGTGGCCTCAACCCTATATGAAAACCTATAGTCAATTGAGAAAATGCAGAGAAATACTAATGATATTTTAAAACTTGTTAATGATTTGGATTTTTTTTAGTGGATGTTGAGGATGCAATTCAGGTCCTCAGGCTTGCAACGCAAGAAATTTACCCATTGAGCCATCTCTCTATCCCCACAATTTCTTTATAAAGAATAGCCTGGCTGGGTGGTAGGTGGCGCATGCCTTTAATCCCAGCACTTGGGAGGCAGAGGCAGTTGGTTCTCTGTGAATTTAAGGCCAGCCTGGTCTAGGAAAGGCCCAAAAGTTACATAGAAACCCTGTCTTGAAAAAAAAAATAGTCTGTTCTTGTACATGATCGGCAAACTATATATTGAATAGTGGTTGAGTTTTCTATACACTATAATAATCACTATTTAATAAAATATAACAATGTAGTAAATCAGACACAGTAGAATTACAAGTGGTTTCCACAATTATATAGTAGAAATAATGAAAATAACCTTGGAAGAAAAGAAAATTTCCTTAATTATCTTTATGCAGTATTTTTGATGGGGTATTGTTCAACTGTTTTCATTGTGTTAGAATAAAATACTAAAATAAAAAGTGTCAATGCATTATATGTACACCTCCATAAATTTTCACAAATAAATATACCACAGTTGAAATTTAAAAACTAAAGTAATTAAAGATATTTTGAAAATTTAAAGCAATGATAGTGAGCTGTTGTCTTTGTGGATTAGAAATAATCAGTGCATGTAAATTTAATTGACATCATGTATTCATAGTTCCCTACACCTGATTCTACTTGAAAAATGACATCACTAGTAGCTGAGTACTCAGGACAGAATAGAGTACCATCAGTAAAAAATAGTAAATTGTTACCTAGTGAAAATAAAATAACATAACAACAAAATATTTCCATGTTCATATTACTTAGCATGGGTCAGTCATTTCCTTCTGGCTTTTCTTTTGAAAGTGCCATTTTTAATACCAAAAATGCTCTACAAATCATAGACTACATTTATAGCCCTAATTTAATTTATGTTTCAAATATGTAAAAGCATATTTATCATCTCTTACCACTTACTGTGATACACATGGTAATATTATTGAATACAACACCTCAAGTTCAATTAACTACATTAACTAACTTTGGGTACTGTACTTGGACTCTACATATTTTTTTCCCATTTTCTTTTTTGTAAGTGTGAATCCATAGAATTTTTAAATAGACTCATAAAAGAGTGAATTTGTGGGGTATTTTATTATATCTTGTTACATGTATACACTCTATCATGCTCATATCATGGTAGACTGAATTTCCTAGTAAATCAGGACTTAAAATTCAGGCCTTAAACACAAGGACAAACAGGGAGATAAGGACTTCATAGTGCTCTGCTGCTATCTTCATAATTTGGTTAACCAATAGCAATATGAGGACATGGAAAACATTTTCTGATATTGTTTCATGGTTATTTATAAAGCATTATTGTGAGAATACACCTTAAAATTAATGAAACTAGTATGAGAATTCATGAACACTTGTAGAAAAAGACTGATTAAATTAGTAGTTTACATGTATTATAGTAATAATCAAATAGAGCAATTGCAAGAAAGAAACAATAGACAGTAGAAAATATGAAAATAACTTATTGATCAATAAAATTTGCAAAAATACTTTTATAAGGCCCATATCAAGAAAATTAAATCTTTGTAATGCCTAAAGGACTCAGCATTCTATTCCACAGATACTGACTTAGTTGTATTCATGGCTGCTCTATTCACAATAGCTAAGAAAATGGTGTAGATGTACTTCATCTATACCATGGAGCACTACTCAGCTGTAAAGAAAAATGAAATCATTAAAATTGTAGATAAATGGATAGGACTTAAAAATAAATTGAGTGAAGTAACCCAGACCCCAAAAGACGAATATCACATGTTCTCTCTCATCAGTCTCCTAGCTTCAAATCTTTAAATGTATGTAGGTATCCTGGAGTAACTTCAGAAACCAGGAAAATAAAAGGGAAACACTAGTGCAGTAAAGGATTAGGGAATCAGTAAACTGGAGAATATCAGAGAACAAGTGATCTGATTAATAGAGAAATAGGAAAAATGTAGAGAAGCTCTAATTAGAGTGAAGAGGGTAATAAGTACAGAAGTAACAGAGTAAAATAACAATAAGGATGCCTGGAAAAGAAATAAGGTAGCATGCTATTAATTGTTTATCAACAAAAATATGCTACAATATGGTAACTAGCTAAAATCCTGAGGCAATATATTAACATGGAAAGAACACACTCTATGAATTTGATTATGATTATATTTCCTTTAATAGGATAATAAATCTTCTTCATCTTGTATTTTCCTTAATAGAATAACCATTATTAAATCTGGCTGGATTTTTGAATTGGAAATTCTAAGAGACTGAATTCTAAGAAATTTCTTTACATTTTCTGAAAATAATTTCAAATATGGATTTTACTTGATAAAAATATGCTTACAATAGGTGCTTTTGGATCAGTTGAGGAGACTTGCGAGCACATTTCTCACGAAAGGAAGAAAGTTTGCATAATAAGTATAAAAAAATAAAACATTTAAGGACACACAACAAACTTATTTGATAAGAACAGCAAGAACTTTGACACATAAGAATCCTCACTTTCTCTCCTCACCAGCTTGTGAATTTCATTTGTAAAAATTATACTTTAGTAAACAAAAGTGAAGTTAATAAATAAATATGGTTATGTACCTATAAAATGCCAATTAAAACAATCATGATCTTCACATGACAAAAAAGTTTATATTACTTTTTTAATATAGAAATGGGAAAGCTTTGTCCCAGCACTCGGGAGGCAGAGGCAGGCGGATCTTTGTGAGTTCGAGACCAGCCTGGTCTACAAGAGCTAGTTCCAGGACAGGCTCCAAAACCACAGAGAAACCCTGTCTCAAAAAAAACAAAAAAAAATAATAATGAGGTATAGGCTACAAAGCTCTGTTAATATAAAATGTGATAACTAAGAGGCTAGAGAGATGGATCAGTGGCTAAGAGCACTGCTTGCTTTTCCAAATGTCCTGAGTTCAATTCCAAGCAACCACATGGTGACTCACTACCATCTGGAATGAGACCCAGTGCCCTCTTGAAGAAGAGAACTGGTCTGTCATCATCATCAACTTAGAACATGAATATGGGTAAGTAAAACAGAACTGCCCTATAAGGGCTGCCCATGCACACTTTAAATTAGTATATGAAAGGTTAATGTAATTTACACACAAAAATATACTCTTCTCCATGAACCACTATTCCAAACTAGTGCACATATCCAAGATAGAAGAAAATAGAAGTCAATAAAAGAATGCAGCTTCTTTATAATAATATTCCAACTGTGCATTTGTGAGAGATTGGATTAAAAAACACGTGTGTTCATAAAATGGAATTTATTCAGCAACAAAAGACATTGAAATATCACTGAATGTAAAAAATGAATATATCTGTAAAGAGGCTTGCTGACAAATGACATAAAACATTCTACAGAGGAGTGCATACCATATAATACAATATAGATGCATTTTGTTATTTTTCTTTGAAGATTTATTTAGCAAAAAAGAGCAAAGTTTATTAACCAAGTTTATTAAATGTTTCTGAATAAAAAATTTAAATATAAAAAGAAAATTCAATATCATGTTAAACTAATGTAATGTAATGTAAGGAGATAAAAGCAGTTATTTCATCTATAGTAAGAGTGAGAGATTGATAAGCATTATGAGGAAATGTTGGGAGACGAAAATAATATTTTATACCTTGCTAATGAGTTCCATTTTACAGCTAAATGAACTAAATACAAACAACTATGAATGTTAACAATGAATTTTGGTTAACCACAGTAAATGCCATTAAACTTGTAGTGAACATATTGTAGTATAGCTATAATAAAACACATGAGCATTAAAATGCAAATATATTTTTATATAATGTTTGATATTTAGTAAAAAAGATAAATTTTCTTTTGTCAAAATAATAGCTTAGTAATAAAGTGTTTGCTTAGTATATATAATACCTTGGATTCATTCCTTTCCACATTCAATATATCAAGAAATGAACAAAAACACAATAAATTCCACTGAATGTGTCATTAATTTAGGAAAACCTTGCCTTGTGTACTTTGAACCAACCAACTATCATCACATCCTGTCATACACAAACAGAATGTATATAAATATGAGTTTGGAGAATGATGGAAATCATTTGTAGTTCTAATAAATTGCTAGCAGAAAACTGGGAATAATGGGATTTGCTTGTGCTGTTACTATGCTTTCAATATTAAAGTTTACTGATTTTTGTCTAGCTAAGCTGAGAAAGCACTGTTTGTTTAAAAAAATCAATGAAAGAAAATCAATACATAAGGTCCAAGGATAATATTATACAGAGGATGTTCTGAAAATAGATAAGGGTCAGGAAATTATCAGTAGACAGAAAATAAGTATAAGATAAATACAAAGTTATCCCTATCAAAATCACAGTATTTGAAATATATTGAATAGGCTCAATGCATCAAAGTACACTGAAAGGAAATAAACAATTTAAATAACATTGAGTTAATTCATTATTTGAGAGAGAAATTAATCAAATAAAAATTTCAATTCAGTCCAGTCAACATTATGAATTTTGCATATATCAAAATGATGGAATATAAAACAATAAATTCTCCAAATCCCATTTAGAAGCATAAATGTTTTAGTTATATTAAGCAAGAAATACCATTATTCCATTTTTATAACCAAAAGTACTATAATTTTGATATATAAATACATATATAAATTAAATAATTGTGATGTTTATTCAAAATTTTTAGAATTGTGGGTACATAGCAGTGAATACTCATGAGGAATGTTTAAAGAAATAAATTATGTACAGTTTTATTGGTAAAGAGTTTAATTATAGGGAGCGGCGCGCAGCGGCAGAGCGACACAGTGCTGCAATCAAAAATAGGCTTTGGGGGACCGGCGGAGACAGAAGCAAGCGGCAGGGTACGGCGTGGAGGCAGAGGCAAGCGGCGGGGACCAGAGGGGTCCGGCGAGGCAGCAGCTGGGACCGGCACAGCTGGAGAGGC
>NW_004949157.1:786284-789783 GCF_000317375.1 Microtus ochrogaster
GTAATTGAGCGACAATAAAAAAAAGAGCTTAATTATATTAATAATTTAAAAAGTAATTATATATGAAATCTATTTGTAATCAATATTCAGATATTACTTTCCACATTTATATTTTCAAAATTCATGGGTTTATATAGATAAATATAAATTTAGATACATTAGCTATCATCTATTTAAATAGAGTAGCTATGAATGATTATTTTGTAGAAAAATAAATATCATACCTTAAAGAATATCATATTATAGACTGGAGAACATCTCAGACATTAAAGTCAAGTACGAAGAAGGAAAATGATGAATATGTATTGATTGATAGTATATCTCCAAAAAGTTAACCTCAACATAAAGCCAGCCACACTGAACCTTATAGAACAGAAAGTGGGAAGTACACTTGAACACATTGGCACAGGAGACCACTTCCTAACTATAACACCAGTAGCACAGACACTGAGAGAAACAATTAAGAAATGGACCTCCTGAAACTGAAAAGATTCTGTGAAGCAAAGGACACAGTCAGCAAGACAAAATGAGAGCCTACAGAATAGGAAAAGATCTCCACTAACCCCACATCAGACAGGTCTGATTTCCAAAATATACAAAGAACTCAAGAAATTGGTCATCAAAAGAACAAATAATCCAATAAAAAAATTTAGTACATGCCTAAATAGATAACTCTCAACAGAGGAATCTAAAATGGCTGAAAGACACTTAAGGAAATGCTCAACATCCTTAAGTCATCAAAGAAATGCAAATCAAAACAACTCTGAGATTTCATCTTACACCTTAAGAATGACCAATATCAAAAACACTGATGATAACTTACGCTGAAGAAGTTGTTGGGTAAAGAAAAAACACTCCTGTACTGCTGGTGGAAATGCAAGCTGGTACAGCTCCTTTGGATGTCAGTGTGGCGATTACTCAGAAAATTAGGAAACAACCTTCCTTAAGACCCAGCAATACCACTTTTAGTTATTTACACAAAGGATGCTCAATCGTGCCATAAGGACATGTGCTCAACTATGTTCACAACAGCATTGTTTGTCATAGCCAGAACCTGGAAACAACCAAAATACCCCTCGACCAAAGAACAGATAAGGAGAATGTAGTACACATTTACACAATAGAGTACTACACAGCAGAAAAAAATAACGACATCTTGAATTTTGCAGGCAAATGGATGTAGCTGGAAAACATCATCTTGAGTGAGGTAACCTAGACCCAGAAAGACAATTATGACATGTATTAACCCATAGGTGATTTTTAAACACAAAGCAAAGATAGCCAGCCCACAAATCACAATCTCAGAGAACCTAGACAATAATGAGGACCCTAAGAAAGACATAGATCTTATCTCCACGGGCATTAGAAAAAGAAAAGATCTCCTGAGTAAATTGAGAGCATGGGGTCTTTGGGAGAGGGCTGAAAGGGAGAGGAGAGATAGGGAGGGGAGCAGAGAAAAACATAGAGCTCAATAAAAATCAATTAAAAAGAACAGAAAAAAGTCACAAACACTCTAATGTTTATTGAATTATTACTTACAATAGTCAAGTAATAGGAACAATGAAAGTGTTCCTTATCAAATAGATATAGTAGATGTTGTCCATATTTGAATGAAATACTATTAATCCTTATAAAAAAAGATTCTGTCATGTGTAAGAACATGAAACAATATGTGCTTTCTCTGTTTTCTTTAAGTGGGCACTTAGTGCTATGAACTTTCCTCTTAGGACTGCTTTCATAGTGTCCCATAAGTTCGAGTATGTTGTTTCTTTATTTTCATTGAATTCAAGGAAGACTTTAATTTCTTTATTTCTTCCTTAATCCAGGTATGGTTCAGTAGTTGACTGTTCAGTTTCCATGAGTTTGTAGGCTTTCTGGGGGTAGCATTGTTGTTGAATTCTAACTTTAATCCATGGTGATCTGATAAGACACAGGTGGTTACTAATATTTTTTTGTAACTGTGTAAGTTAGCTTTGTTACTGAGTATGTGGTCAATTTTTGAGAAGGTTCCATGAGCTGCAAAGAAGCCTCTTTGGGTGGAATATTCTATAGATGTCTGTTAAGTCCAATTGATTCATTACCTCCATTAATTCTCTAATTTCTCTGTTAGGTTTCTGTCTGATTGATCTGTCCATTGGTGAGAGAGGAGTGTTGAAGTCTCCTACTATTTCTGTGTGTGGTTTGATGGCTGCCTTGAGTTTTAGTAATGTTTCTTTTACGTACGTGGGTGCTTTTATATTAGGGGCATAGATATTCAGGATTGAGACTTCATCCTGATGAATTGTTCCTGTTACGAGTATAAAATGTCCCTGTCCACCTCTTCTGATTGATTTAAGTTTGAAGTCAACTTTGTTAGAAATTAGTATGGCCACACCTGCTTGTTTCTTAGGTCCATTTGCTTGATAAGCCTTTTCCCAGCCCTTTACTCTGAGTAGGATCCTATAGCAATACTGACGAATATCTTGCATATCACCATAGAAACTTCATCTGGTGATGGATGGAGATAGAGACAGAGACCCACACTGGAGCACTGGACTGAGCTTCCAAGGTCCCAATGAGGAGTGGAAGGAGGGAGAAGATGAGCAAGGAAGTCAGGACCACGAGGGGTGCACCTACCCACTGAGACAGTGGGGCTGATCTATTGGGAGCTCACCAAGGCCAGTTGGACTGTGACTGAAAAAGCATGGGATAAAACCGGACTCTCTGAACATGGCGAACAATGAGGGCTGATGAGAAGCCAAGGACAATGGCACGGGGTTTTGATCCTACTTCATATTCTGGCTTTGTGGGGGCCTAGCCAGTTTGGATGTTCACCTTCCTAGACATGGACAGAGTGGGGCGGGCCTTTGGACTTTCCACAGGGCAGGGAACCCTGACTGCTCTTTGGACTGGAGAGGGAGGGGGCATCTAACAACATTTGTACAGGCTCAAATCAGACAAAAATTGCAGCATGCAGCACTGAGAAGTTTAAGTAAACACAAAACCTACCTCTATTCAAGAAGCTATTTGCAGCTGATACCCACTGGCAAAGTGAAAATTCATTGTCTCCAATAATATCATCCACACTTCATAGTAGGCCCAATGACCAGGAGTACTTTGCTGATACAAAAAAGACACCATGATTTTCGTGTATAATGTCTGTTTTGTTTTGTTTGGTATGCTTTTAGTCTTATTGGTTTGATTTGATTTATGTTATTTTGTTTTTGATCTGGTTTTTTTTTGTTTTGTTTTGTTTTTTTCTGCCTTTTTTGTTTTGTTTTGTTTTTGTTTTTTTTTAGAGAGAAAAAGAACAAGCAGCTGAAGTTGGGTTTGTAGGGAGGTAGGGAGGATATCAGGGTGTTGGAGAGGGAAAGAATGTGATCAAATCTATTGTATAAAGAAAAGTTTTGCCGGGCGGTGGTGGTGCACGCCTTTAATCCCAGCACTCGGGAGGAAGAGGCAGGCGGATCTCTGTGAGTTCGAGACCAGCCTGGTCTACAGAGCTAGTTCCAGGACAGGC
>NW_004949157.1:789883-806870 GCF_000317375.1 Microtus ochrogaster
AAAAAAAAAAAAAAAAAGAAAAGTTTTAAGTGAAAAATAATCTAACCATAAAATCCTGCTGTCCTCATGCACTTAGAAAGTTATCTAGTCAGCAATGATAAATTTTGAAGCAAACTACATACAAACTATACTATCTAATTTCATTTACACAAAGAATACTCAGAAAATATTCTTTATATATGCTTGTTTATGTATATAATTTCATTCATGGAGTGATGTAATATGGAAATATGCTACCATTTTGACAAAAATTATCACCATTTGAGTTTTTAAAGATGATTATTGTATATATTTTTGTATTTCTGACAACTTATAAATTATCAGTAGTCATATTTTGTTATTTTTAATTAGTGTTAAAAATATCATTTGTAGTAGACTCTTAAAGGCATTACTTAAAATCCAATAATCTGGAGTTTTCCAGTTTCTAAGTAGTTAAAACCTGTCCTTATATAGTACAGCTAAACAGTAATGGCAAACATTAAATGAATATAGATTATTACCTATATGTTAAGCTCTTTACTATATGCTCATAAGTAAAATATGCCATCCAATCTCTCCAAAACACTAAAAAAAAAAGATTATTCTTTTGCCATCACATATTGGAATAGAGATTAAGGGAGTCAATAAATAGAAAAAAATCTTTATATTCTTAAATATGCTTCAGAAACAAAGCAACATATATATTACTACACAATAACATTACATTTGTAAAAAAGTTTACCTTTAATTATCATTATTTCACAATGTAAAGTTATTTATGTTATATATTGGGATAATCATAATAACAAAAAACTAACAACAAGTATTCATAGCAGGAAAAATTAAGAAGACAATTTAAATGTGTTTGATAGTGGTAATTATATAAATAAAAAATTAAATTTTATGAAGTAAATTTTGATGACTAGGTGTACATTGATAGATTAGGAGGAATATCTTGTTTTTCTCAATTTCATTTAGTGACATGGTAATTATTGCATTAATGTCAACCATCTATTTTCTTCTCATGTGCACTTGATAAAGTATTGGTAAATGTCATCTGTAAAGAAACTGTTAATATTAAACATCTAAGAAACAGGATATTACTAAGTGACACACTAAAGAAAATGATAGAGTCATTATGGATAAATTAAAACAAGAAAACTTTGCCTACTATGTTCAATATTTAAAATGAACTAAAAGAGGAAATTTTACTATAAATATGAGAAATAAGGCATACTTTTTATTGGAATCCCTAGGTAAACATATTTAAGATTCAATGATCATGTTTAAGCAACAAAATTAAATCAAACCTATATAGATGGTTGTTATGTTAAATAACAAAAATATTTTAATAAAATTTGTAGTAAGAACAAAACATAATGAATTTCATGATTTTATATTTATACATTATACAGAATATGTAGTACATATAATATATATTTATACTATATTTATATAAGTACAGGAAATGCTGTGAAAATGAGGATGTGTAACAAAAATTATTATAGATTACACTGTAACTATTTGTTATCAGTTACATTAAAAATAGTAATCTCCACTTTAAGATATTTTTAGTGAAAAGAAAAAAGCGGCTAAAATAAGAATTTATTTGGAGCACTCACTTTTTTGAAAGTGAACAAATCATTTTATACAAATGCCCAAATATTTCATCTTTAATTAAAGAGATCAGCAAAATGAAGATTTATATTACCTAGCAGGGAGAAGCTAATAGCATTTACCCAATTTATCTGATTTAAATTAAATTAAATAACATATGCACAAGGCAAATATTGCTGTAATTCTAAACTTGAGCTTCATACTGACAGAAATATGAAAAAAGCCTCTTGGAAGACTAAAAGTACACAAAGAAGCATTATGTTAAATTATCAGCAAGTTAAATACATTTGTGAAGTATAGATTTCATATATATATATACATATACATATATACATATACATATACATATACATATTCAGTAAGTCATTCTTATTCAGAGGAGATATATTTTGTGATGACTTGAATGAGAAATGTTGCCCATAGGCTCATGCATTTGAACCGTTAGGTCCTCCTTGGCAGTGCTATTTCAGGTTATAGAACTTTTAGAAGGTGGATACTTGTTAGATGAAAGTACACGCTTGTGTTAGGATCTGAGGCTTTATAACCTTATACCACTTCCTGTTTTGCCACAGACCGGCTCAGGGAGCCACTCAGACTATGGGAGAAGTAGGGTCTCGGTAACAGGAAGGCACAAGTTCGGTGAATGACAGACAGACACAACACACAAGAGAGTGGTTGGAATCTGCTGCGATTTTACTGAATTCATGTTTTCATTATATAGTATTCAAACAAAGAACAAATCAGAAGGTCATGTATCATTGGTTGGCACAGTATGAAAGCTTCTTTTAGTCACATCAGCGATGTTTAAGAACAAACATATTATCAGGGACAGGTGTTAGACACAAAGCATCCTTAGAAGAGGAAATCTTGTCCTTGGGAATATAAACCTCAGACAAGTGGCTTCATCTTAAGAATAGAAAGTTTCTGTCTCATTATCACTATCATGGCCTTTCCTCTTTCTAACACTTTCTTTATCTCATCTAGTGACCAAATATGCCTAATCAGTTCTCTGCACCTGCTGAAATATACTTTTTAGTACCTTCTTATGCAGCAGATACCATGGGGTTTGGGATCTAGCAAGCCTATCCATAAAGTTCAAAGTATAATATAACAGTCTTTGTCCGTCAACATTAACCCATCTATTCCCTTGCTCATCATATACCCTGTGTATGACAAAGGTTCTGCTGTAGTCTTATACATTCCCATACTGTGCTTCCTTATCCCAGAGCTGTTCCTGAAGAGATAATCCTTGTCTTGTAGATATACAGAATATCATTATTATAAAAGAGATTGTGCAAAGCCCGTATCCCGCAAAGGCAGCTAACTGAGAAACCTGTCTATGCCCCAAGGGCGGCTAATACCGGGCTGGGCCGTCTGCCACTGACCTCCAGGAAGCCTAGTCCCATAGGACACGTAGATCCCCTCTGGTATAATGACATGTCATGTCACACAGAAGACACTGGAGTTGGTGTGGCACTTTTTTCTTTTTTTTCATTCCTTTCCCCTCACTCCCTCTTTCTGTCCCTGTCCCCCTCTGTGTGGATGAAATTTGATCAGTCAGCTTACTGCTGTCATGCCTTATCTTGTACATAATGGACTCCATCCTTCTGGAGTTGTATGCTAAAACTCTTTCTCCATATGTTGTTTTTGATCATTATCCTAGTTTGTATTATTGTTGCTTGTCCACATTCAACTACCTTTCTTATACAGCCCAGGCCTACCCTCCCACATGTACAGTAGTCTTGACCCTCATACATTAATTAGCAAATCAAGGAAACAAGCCACATACATGTCCATAGACAGTCTAATGATGAAAGTTCTCTGAGGCTCACTCTTCTCAGGTGTGCCTAATTGACAACCAAGATTAGCCATCACAGTTGTAGTATTATAACAATATAAAAGTTATTAATATATCCCAGAAACCCCATGGGTGCCTTAAACAATAGAAATACTGACTCCTATATATATTGTTTTTTCCTAAGCAGGAATAACAATGATTATGTATAATTTTTACATTAAGCATAGTAAAACATTAACTATAATAATAGTAAATTGTAACATCATACTATAATGAGGTTATACAAATATAATCAGCTTCAAAGTATCTTATTGTGTTGTACTTTCTTAATGTGATAATTTGAGATGATACTTAAAGGCATTTTATGGCTCTTTCTTGGAATATAGTAATTCACAGAATAGCCACTACAATTGATTTTTGGAACCATTGTTAAATAAAACGAGTTACTTGAATGCATTACTGTGATGCCATGACAATTAATTTAACAAGATGGCTACTACATGATGAATGAGCAGGAAGTATATATAGCTTAAATATAACGAACAAAGGGTGAATTATATGTTAGGTAGGATGTAGTGGAATGGTATTAGATTTTATTTTATTTGTATGTATAACTACTAACAATTTATGAATTCTTTCTGGAATTTTTCATTTTACATTTTCAGGCTTCAATTGGCCATAGATGTCATCACTTGCTTTCTGCTGCTGTGATAAATGCCACGATCAAAATCAATTTGGAGTAGAGAGAGATTACATGTCTTACACATCCCATTTTCAGTCCAAAATTAAAGGAAGTCAGGGAAGGAACTTAGACAGGACTGGAGTCAGAAGCCATGAAAAGCTTATAACTGACTTGATTTCCATGGCTTGAACTTGCTTTCTTATACCTCCTATGACCACTTGCCAATGAGTGGCACTGACTACAGTGGGCTGAGCTCTCCCATAGCAATAATTGACTAAGAAAATGTCCCAATGGCGTGTCCATGGGTCAATTTCATGGAGGCAATTCCTCAGTTAGAGTTTCTTTTGCCTAAGTGACTCTAATTTGCATAAGGTTGACAAAAACTAATCTGCCCACTGTGTAACTTAAATTCTATAAATTAAAACAACATATAAATGGCAACTATTTTCAAATCCTTTTGCAATTTCTAAATTGTAGACTAATATGCATTTTAGATTGTTTGATAATACAGCAAACCAAATAATCCTGTCTACGTGTTTGCAAATAATGCATTATAAATCCTGTAATTCTGTGAACACATTTCCCAACATTAAGATGGAACGAACTTGAGCTAGCCTGGCTCCTGGCACTCAAGTGGTTTCCATATCATTAGCCGAAACCACAGTCTATATGACTCCTCAACAGAAACTCTTAAGTCCTAGCTTTGTGACATTTTCTTATTTCTATTTTCTATGATTTACAGTCCCTGCTTTATAGGGTTGAGGACAACACTATGTCCTACCTTTACCTGTTAATTTTTCCACTAAACTAACCTCTATCATAATCATTTAGTACATTTCTAACAAACATATCCTTATATCATCAAAATTCTACTTAAACTAACACTATTGTATAAAAAAATTCCTTCAATTAAACTTAAGAGGAAATCATATTCATAATTATTCAGAGGTAAAAATGCCAAGTAGACATTCCTTGAGATATTCACACTCAGTGTATATCCGCCCACACCTACTCACAACATGCCAGATACCAGAGAAATGTAAACACCTAAAGGCACAGCAGTAGCAAGAGATATTCTGGAGCCAAAGCCCTTAGGGCCTTGCCTAGCTGAGGTTCATCCATTAGTGCCTTGCATTATGGTGAGTTGAACTCCTGAAGCTCAGGTGCCACATGCTGATCCTTTGACAGGCCACTGGCACCACATGACCCAGCTGTATCACTCCTTGGCACATGCCCAAAGGACTTCACATCATACTCCACATATACTTGTTTAGCCATGCTTATTGTTTCTTAATTCACAATAAATTGGAAATTAAAACAACTTAAATGTTCTACATCTTATGAATGGATAAAGAAAATGTGGTATCTATACACTAAGCAATACTATTTAGCAATAGAGAAAAATAAAATCATGAGTGTTACATGTAAATAGATGGAATGATAAATACTCATATTGAGTGAGATAACCCAGATCTATAAGATAAGCACAGCTTTTGGAGCTCCTAGCTCTGTACATAGCCTGTAGTAACTACAAAAAATTGACAAGTAAAACAAGGCCATTGACAGGATAGGGTGAAGGGAAGCAATAGAGAGGGAAATAACAGGATATAAGTAATTCAATTAGGGAAGTGGGTAAAGGGGGTACACCCTAGGAAGAGGGAAGGAAGTAAATACAGAGGAATATGGGAGGTAGATAAAGCAGATTATCTGGATATAATAAATCTGGTAGGGGAAATAGAAAAAGGGGGCCTTAGGGATAGGGGAAGGTAAACACAGGGAAGGAAGGAGGTGAGTAAGAGAACAATATGGGTGGTTGAAAAAGCCACAAGTAATCATACTTATTTTACTATTTACTATTTACCTACATTGGTCCTATGCAAGTTCCCTGTTGTCTATCCAGAGTCAGTGAGTTCCCCCTAGCTCAGGTCAGCTTTCTGTTGTCAAACTTCACCAATCATTTGATAGAAGCAGATGCAGAGATCCATAGCTAGTACCAGGCAGAGTTCCCAGAGTCTAGTTCAAGAGAGGAAGGAGCAATAATATGAGCAAAATGGTCAAGACCAGGATGGGAATATCCATAGAAACAGCTGACCAATTATTCTTAGAAGTTTGGTTTTATACTGGAGTGTGGGCAAGTTACCAGGGGCTACACTCAGAGAAACTTGATTCTTCCTTTTCCATGGATGAGCAATTGCCAATTATTCTTTGGCTAGGAGTAGAGTTCCTGCCTAGTTCTCTCCATGATAAGATTACTCTAGCCACAGCCTGTGGAATCAGGTATTATACATGATATTACACCTATCATGAATATAAATATGCAGGTAGGTGTCTTTCTGTGTTCAGAATCTACTTTTTCCTTGTAATCATCAACTATTTCTGTCTCTTATACCCTTCTGTCCCTTCTTTCACAATGGCCCCTGAGACTTGGGAAGAGGTGTAAAAATATGTAAGTTTCTGTTAGGGTTGAGAATTCAGGGACATCTTATTATCTGCACCTTGTACAGCTGTGGGTCTCTATGTTGATTATTATCTAGTATAAACAGAAGCTTCTCTCATGAGTGTTAGTAATTGTCTTCATCTATATGTATAACAATAAATTATTAAGAGTTGTTTTAATGCTATGTTAATTTGGCAGAATAATAATAGAGTCTATAATCTGTCTAGTCATAGGTTCTTGGCCCAATAATCATAAAAGATATGGGTTTAACCTTGAGAAATAGGCCTTAAATACATTCTGAAAGTAATTGGTAATGTCTATAACTTTCATTGCACAATTGTACCAATGGACATTTCTTGCTAGACCAGCCATTATTGTGACTTGCAGGATTCACAGTTGGGTAGCTGTATAATTACTTTTTCCTTTTGATAGTATGCATAACAACTTCCAGCAACTATTCACTAAGTGTGTTTGTGTTGTAATTGTCTCTTTGTTATTGGTGGTTGTATTTAGGCCTAATGTTTCCATCTTACTCAAGAATAAAATTAATGCTCATATAGGTTGCAAAGTAGGAAGACTAATGTATGCAAACAAAAGCAATAGTATAGATCAGACATAATAGTACAGCAGCCCAGATAGACAATACTCAAACACCCTGACTACTGCCCTGGTCTTCCTTTATGGAGTTTGATTGCTAAGGAAAATGGCATATGTATTTCTGACTTGAATGAGAGGCTTGAATTAACTTTTTGCTTACTGTCTATGTCTTTTTCCATTATGCATCTGATTTTAATTATTTATATACTCAACTGTTCATAGGCATGAGATAGTATCTAGGGTCTAGGGCAGTCTTCATAAAAGTTCATTCAGGGGACAGTTTCCCTTCTTGTCTATGTTAACTAGTCTTAGCAAGATATGCATCCTTAATTCTGTACCCTGGTATGTTTTGAAATGCATTTAGATAGATTTTTGCAGGCAAATGGATGGGTCTAGAAAACATCATCTTGAGTGAGGTAACCCAGACACAGAAAGACAATTATCACATGTACCCACTCATAAGTGGTTTTTAAACATGAAGCAAAGAAATCCAGGCCACAAATCACAACCCCAGAGAACTTAGACAACAATTAGGACACCAAGGAGACAAATATAGATCTAATCTACATGGAAGTAGAAAAAGGCATGATCTCCTGAGTAAATTGGGCACATGGGAACCTTGGGGGAAGGTTGAAGAGGAGGAGGGAGGCAGGGAAGGGAGCAGAGAAAAATGTAGAGCTCAATAAAAAAATTGTATTCTATGTTGTTAATACATAAAATAGAAATAAAATTTGAGCAAATAAAACCCTTAAAAGAAATGTTCAACGTTCTTAGTCACTGGGGAAATTTAAGCCAAAATGACTCTGAGATTCCTTCTTATACCTGTCAGAGAGGCTAAGATCAAAATACAAATGACATCTTATGCTACAGAGGATGTGAAGCAAGGGAAAGATTTCTTCATTGCTGGCAGGAGTGCAAACCTGTACAACCACTTTGGAAATCAGTATGGCAGTTTCTGAGAAAATTAGAAATTGATCTACCCTAAGACCCAGCCATTCCTGGTCAATCATACCACAAAGACCCTTACTCAACTATGTTCAGAGTAGCTTTATTCATAATAGACAGAAACAACCTAGATGTCTCTCAACCGAATAATTGATAAAGAAAATGTGATACATTTGTACAATGGAGTATTACACAATTGTTAAAATTTATGATACCAGGAACTTTACTGACAAATGGATTGAACTAGAAAAGATAATCCTGAGAGAGGTCACCCAGTTCCAGAAAATAAGTGTGGTATGTACTTACTCCTAAATGAATATTATCTCCAAAGGAGGACCATACTACAACCCACAGACTCAGAGAAGCTAAGAATCAAGGAAAGCACAAGGGAGGATACATGGATCTCCCTATAAAGGGAAAATAGAAGAGATCTCATATGTGGACTGGGTTGAGAACAAGAGGAATCAGGTTGGGGGTGGATGGAGGGAGAGAGTTAGTAAAATAAATAACTGGAAAGGGGAGGGGTGTCATTTCAGGGTCAGGTAGAAATTTAGTGCAAGAGAAACTCCCAGGAATCTACAATGATGACACCAGCTAAAATTCCCATAAATATAGTGGCTAAGTACCCTGAACTAGCCATCACCTGTAGCCAGGCAAGACTTTCAGTAGATAGATTCGGACATCAACCCAATCACACAACTATTGACCTACAATCTGTCCTGCCTATGGGATATGCTGGGTTAGTAAGAATGGAACAGAGATTGTGCGACTGACCAAACAGTGACTGGTCCATCAATCCTCAGGTGCATGCTACACCCTGATCCTGCCTGAAGCACCAGGACCCAGAGCCTGGATGGCCCAGAGACCTAGTATAAAACTAATAATGAACAGAGGAAAAAAAGTCAGTATAATGATGGCTAATGATATTCTTCTATATGCTAGCTCAATTGTCATCAGTAAGGCTTCATTCAGCAACTGATGGAAACAGATGCAGAGACACATGGGCAAATATTAGGCAGAGCTTGAAGAATCCTGCTGAAGAGAGGAAGGATTGTAGGAGCCAGAGGGGTCAAGGATATCACAAGAAAACCCACAGAATCAACTAACCTGAGATTGCAGGGGCTCACAGAGACTGAATCAAAAATTAGGGAGCCTGCTAGTTTGATTTTCTTGTGGGACTACTAAAAGGAGGAGCAGAGGATCTCTCTGATCTTTTACTAGCTTTTGGGAATCTAACCCTCATACTGGGTTACCGTATCCAGGCTTAATACATGAGTAGGTGATTGGTCCTACAGCAACTTGATACTCCCATGCTGTGTTGATACCCAGGAGAGTCCTGCCCCTTTCTGAACAGAAAGAGGGGAGTGCATTGGGGGACGGAGGGAAAGTGGGGTGAGAAAATGGCAGATGAAGGAGAGAAAAACAGCAGTCAGGATGCAAAATAAATTTAATAATAAAAGTGCAGTTTATATCTGTACTTTAGTTTTCATTGATATCGAGTTTTTTCTTTAGTTCTTTTTTATGTTTTGATATTAGCTCTCTATCAGACTTGTAGCTAATAAAAATCTTTTTCCATTTTGTAGCCTGCCACTTTGTCTGAACAATAATGTCTTTGCCATATAGAGGGTTTTCAGTTTCTTGATATCCCACTTAAAAAGTATTCATAGTATCCTTCTTATAGGATATTTGATCACACTGTGAACCTCGAGATTGTGTTATTTACTGGAAAAACCTGCTTCTAGCTGTAGTATGGCTCAGCCCTAGCACACATCTTTAAGTCAAGAGTTTTCTGCTTGAATTTTGTAAACAGAATTATATAAAATCAACCAAAGGTCGAGAGGCAGAGCAAGCAACCAGGTGACAGGCAAGGATGACCCCTGCTAAGAAAGAGAAAGTGAGGAGGACAGAGAGAGATGCACAGGAGGTATGAGGGAAGGACTTCTGGTTGGAGGAGTTGTTGTTTCAGAAGAGGAGAAAGATCTATTTCTGAGATGACAATGGAGGAGAAAGCAGTTGCTTTCTCTGCTTCTCTGAGCTATCAGGTTTTCAGGTCAGCATCTGGCTTCCAACAGTGCCTGTGTAAATACTGTTCTATTTAGAAAACTATTTGCTTTACCAATAAGTTCAGTATTACTCCCAACATTATATTATGTTTGATTCAGTGTATCTGGCATTATGAAAGGTCCTTGATTTATTTGGAGTTCAGTTTTATGCAGGGTAGATTTATTTCCATTCTTCTACATGCAGCCACCAATAAGATCAACAATTAATAAAGGGACCTCATGAAATAGAAAAGCTTCTGTATGCCTAAGGACATTTGGACAAAGAGGCAGGGTACAGAGTGGGAACAATTCTTTATCATTTACACATCTAATATCCAGATTATATCTAATAAGAACTAAAATAAGTGGACATCAAAAAATTAAATTAAAAAATGGGGCACAGAAGTAATCAGTGATTTCTAAAAAGAAGAAAACAAGTAAAAATGACTAGCATCACTAGTTAACAGAGATGCAAATCAAAACTACTTTTTCTTTTGAGACAGGGTTTCTCTGTAGCTTTGGAGCCTGTCCTGGAACTAGCTCTTGTACACCAGGCTAGCCTCGAACTTACAAAAATCCACCTGCCTCTGCCTCCCAAGTGCTGAGATCCACCTGCTTCTGCTTTCTGAGTACGAGTGCTAGGATTAAAGGCATGCACCACCTCCACACGGCCAAAACTACTTTGATACTTCATTTCATATCATTCAGAATGGGCAAGATCAGCAAAACAAATGACAGTTCGTGATAGCTAGCATGTGGAAAAAGGAGAATACTTACGCCTTGCTGGTTTGAGTACAAACTTATACAGCCACTCTGGAAATCAGTGTTGCAGTTCCTGGGGAAATTGGGAATAGATTTACCTTGTGGACTAGTTATACCACTCCAGAGCAATTACACAAAGGAATTTACATTCTAATGTACAGAGACATTGTTTCTCTATGTTCATTTCTGCATTATTCAGAAGAATCTGAAATTCAAAACAGCCTAGATGCCTATCAACAGAAAAATGGACAAGGAAAATGTCCTTTTATATAAAATATTGCTCAGTTGTTAAAAATGGCATTATTAAATCTGAAGAAAATGGATTAAGATATAAAATGTTACCTTGAGTTAAACCAGACCCCAAAAGACAAATATATGTATTTCATTTTTTAAGCCATTGAAGCACATGTTACAATTCATAAAACCACAGGTTAGATATTCAGTAAGGAACTAGTTGGGAGATAATGGTCTCACAATAAAGGGGAAATATAAAGCACAGCTGAAGGGTTGTAAGAAAATCTACTACTGCAGAAGATTTTTTATTTTCTTCTTTTTACGTACTAACCATAGCGTCCTCTCTGCCCCCTTTTCCCAGATCTCCCCCATTCTTCTCTTCCTTCCCCAATCCATCTATTCTTCCTCTACTTTTTCTCTTCGGATACAAGTGGACATCCTCTGAGTATCAGCCAGCCATGGTATATAAAGCTGCAGTAACACCAGGCACCTCCTTCTCTAGTAAAGTTGGATGAGGCAAGCCAGCAGGAGTAATGGGTTCCAAAATCAGACAAAAATGTAAGACACTTGCTCTACTCTCACAGCTAGGAGCTCACCACAAAGACCAAGTTACACAAATGTAACATATATGTAGAGTGCCTAGTTCAGTTCCATGCAGGTCCCCTGGTGGTCAGTTCAGTCTCTGTTGACCCTCTATAAGCCCTGATTAGTTGGTTCTGTGGATTATCTTGTGGAGCCCTTGACAGCATTGGTTCCTACAATCCTTCATCCACGCTTCTGCAAGATTCCCTGACCTCCACCTAACATTTGGCTATTGGGCTCTGAATCTGTTTCCAACAGTTGCTGCATGAAGCCTCTCTAATGACAACTGGCCTAGGCGCCAGTCTGTAATATAGACAAATATCATTAGGACACCAGGGATACAGAGTTTCTGAGATACAACATGACTGACACACATATCAACTCACTGAGATGGTAGCAGCATGCACTAGGCCTGCACAGGTTCAAGTAAGACAGGGTCCTGACACTGACATGGTGAAGTGGATACGATTTTCCATAAGCTATCTTCATTTGATTTTCACCTGTATAGAAAAAAATTGTTTTCCCCAATGAAGTCTGTAGTAAGAGACACTTGTTTGTTCCCAGATGGTCAGCCCTGAAATAATCACATAGAAAACATATTGTTTGCAATACTGTTTGGCTAATAGCTTAAGCATATTTCTGGCTAACTCATATCTTAAATTAACCAATCTCCATTAATCTGCGTACTGTCATGAGGCTGTGCCTTACTGAGTAAAGTTTGAACATCTGTCTCCAGCAGGGCTACAGGGCTTCTCCTTGACTCTGCCTCCCCTAGCATTCAGTTTAGTTTTCCCTGCCTAGCTCTACTCTATCCTATCACAGGCCAAGGCAGATTTCTTTATTAACTAATGGTATTCACAGCATACAGAGGGGGGAATCCCACATCACGTTCCCTTTTCTGTTTAAATAAAAAGGAAGGTTTTAACCTTAGCACAGAAAATTATAATATTTATACATACTTTATCTTTTATCATAACTAAGGAAAACTATAATTATAACTATCTATTCTTCAACGCCATCAAAGACTCCAGAGGGATATAATATTACCTAAGTAAACAAGAAGTGCACTGTAAGCAACTTCCAAAACTTTAGACTTGATAGAGATATCTTGCTGCCTTAGAGAGTCACTCCAAGTTCTTCTGTAATACTGCAGGCATCCATCTCCAGCTTACTGGCCCACAGTATCTGAAAGACTTTACCATAAAACAGGAAATTTCAAAGACAGTTCCACCTATATTGGCAGTTTGTCAGTCACTTTCTTCTGTGTCTTACAGAATGTCTGCAGACTCTTTTATGAAGCACGAACCCTGGAGGATCATTGGAAAATTAATAACTTAAGGGTAGGCCCCACAACCAGCAATAGATGGCCAACACAAAATGAATTCAAAAGATTTTTGTTGCATATTATTTTATTTGTACTTTTGTCTCACATTGTTTTATTCAATATTTTTGTTACTTATCTTTTGAGTGTATATTATGGTATCTAATTTTGTATTTTATAGAGTTTTTTATGTTTGTATGTTTCTTATGCTTTCTCTGTATTTTTTTTAAATTCTGGTTACTTTGCTTATTTTTTTCAAAAAGATGAGAAAGAATAGGTGGAATTGGGTGGGTGGATGGGGAATAACTGGAAGGAGAAAAGAAGAGAAACTTTGATTAGATTATAGTATATACAATTATTTTCTATAAAATTTAGAGAAAGGAATATGTATATTCCATCTTATAGGATAATAAAATATCTAAAGTTCACTTTTATACATATGAGTCTGTCATTATGTGCACATATATGCAGGTAACTGCCGAATACAAAAATATCTTAATTACTGCTCTATTGCAAAGAGACCATGATTAAGACAGCTTATGAAAGAAAGCATTTAGTTGGGAGCTTGTTTAGTTTTGAGGGTTTACCCATGACTAACACAGTGAGAAGCAGTTTGGCAAGCAGGCAGACATGGTGCTGGAGAAGTAGCTAAAAACTTAAGTCTTCATCTGCAGGCAGAGATCAAGGCTGGGCCTCACATGGATTTTGAAAGCTCAAAGCCCACTGTAGAAGGAGCTGCAGGCTGCTTCCCACTGCCCAGCACCCGCATGGCTAGCTTTACATCAGAAATAACACACAAATTGTATTCATTTAACACTGCCTGGCCCATTATATCTAGCCTCTTCTTAGCTAACTCTCACATCTTGCTTAATACATATTTAGTAATCTGTTTAGCACCATGAAGTGGTGACTTACCGGAAAGGATTCTATTGTACGTCCATCTTGGGCTGGAGCTTCATCACATCTGCCCCAGAGAGGAGAGGCATGGCATCTGGCTCACTTCTCTTCTTCCCAGCATTCTGTTCTGTCTACTCCACCTACCTAATTTTCTGACCAATCAGACCAAGCAGTTTTTTATTGATTAACCAATGAAACAACAGATTGACAAATGACCTTCCCACATCAGCCCACCTCCAATGACACACTTCCTTCAATGAAGCCTCACCTCATGGTCCTAGCTAAAAGGTTCACCAACTATGAAACATGGCATTCAAATATATGAGCCTATGCTGGCCTTTCTCATTCAAATCACCAAGAAGTAACTTCAATACTGGTTCTGAAGCAATGCTTTTCAAAGAATAAAACAGTTATTAATATAAATGAAAAAATATGAACATGTTTTTCCTAAATGACAGAAGACATCTTATCTAGGGTTGGTTGAAGAACTCTTTCATTTCTTTATTTTTTTATTTATTAAAAATTTCCACCTCCTCCCATCCCCCATTTCCCTCCCACTCCCCAACTCCCCCTACCCCTCCCTCTTCAATCCTAAGAGAAGTCAGGGTGCCCTGCCCTGTGGGAAGTCCAAGGCCCTCCCCTCTACCATCAAGGTCTAGGAAGGTGTGCATCCAAATAGACTAGGCTCCCAAAAAGCCAGTACATGCAATAGAATCAAAACCTGGTATCATTACTATTGGCTTCTCCGTCTGCCCTCATTGTCAGCCACATTCAGAGAGTCCAGTTTGATCACATAGAAATTAAGCTACAAAATAGGATACAATATTTTCAAACATTTCTGAAAAGTAGTATTTCCAAAACTCAACTGTTCAAAAAAATTCTATTAGAAAATGGAAAAAAAATACTAGCAGAATATTTAATTTATGGCATAAAGATATGGCAGATGAGTTCGTGGGATTATGTGTACCATCAGCATGAAGAAAGACACAGACAGCACAATGAGTATCAGCACACTCTAATCAAACCAGTTAAATTTAATGACAATAGGTATAATAGCACATTTTGGCCAGAATATTGAAAAATCTGTGCTATTAATTCACTGCACATGGGAATATAGGTAATATTACCATTAAAAAGAAAATAGTACCTGAGTGGCGCACACATTTAATCTAAGGAGAATAATCTATTTTCACTAAAGGAAAAATTAGTTAAAGATACCTATTCAAGATCTTGAGATCTAAACAGAGTTCTCAAAGGAAGATATAAAACTAGTTATGAAATATCTCAAAAACATATTGCTGTTCTTTTGAAAAACTACAACTCCCAGACTCCTCCTGGACTATGGATACCTGTGCGCACACCTGCGCGCAGGTATGGGACATCCTTCCCAGATACCCTTGCGCTCCCCTTTAAAAGGCAGGGTCACACAAGGCTCTCTCTCATTTGCCTTTCCTCATGTGTCCTGCACATCCCTTCCCGCCCTTCTGTGTTTCCCTCTCCCATTAAAGTGGACCCACGTGGGAGCCGCCGTGTCGTGTCTGTGTTTGTTCCACCGTGTGTGTCTGTCCTGTGCCCCGTGTTTAAGAAGAACACCCCTGCATTTATTTTTTTTTAAGAAGAACAAATTGGTGCCGTCTCGGGAACTTCCTGTCCTGGGCCTTCCACCTGAGGCCTGGCCTCCGGGCCTGTGGCGCGCCTCCCGGAGTGCCGGACGACCTCTTTCCCGGGAACAAAGTCTACAACCGGGGACCTGCCCACAGCCATCTGCCCACAGCCAACCGATTCGTGAGTTTACCCCCGCTGGTCTCTCCCCGTCCCGCCCTAGGGAACGCCTGGCCAGCTTTCTCTAGCGCGTTCTGGGTTGAGTTGTCTACCCCCCCCCCTTTTCCTTGGTTGACCATAGCTCCGCCTGCAAGTTGGGGATTCGGTGTCCCCAACTTCCCGCCAGGAATTTGGTATTCCTGGCCTCTTCGGAATTCGGTGTTCCTGGCCTCTTCTGCCTTTTTTTCCTCCTTTCTCCTCTCTTTTTCACGTGCGGGCTCGTCACAGGACGGGCACCTCTTCTTGGCTGAACGGTCAGTCCCAAAAGGCTTAGTCTTCTTCTCCTAGCCAGGATATTTCCGCCGGTAGCTAGGCTCGGGATGGTTGTTTAATCTTCCTCTCCTAGCCAGGGGTCTCTTGTCGGTAGCTAGGCTCGGGTCGATTTTGCCAATAGCGCGGCTTCTCGGGGCTCAGGGATGCCTGGACTCGAGCCGTCCCACTCGTTTTTTGCAGGCAGATTTATTGATTAACCATGGGAACTAAAAATTCAAAGCCAATTTCTCCAAACTCCCCCCTCGGTCAACTCCTGGAATCTCTAAAGCCTCATGCTTTGATTCCCTCCAAACCCTGCCCCCTCGGCCCTCCAGAGCGCCTTTAAGCTCCACCCCCATCGGCATCTTTCCCCAAAATTCACCCCGCCCCTAACGCGCTCGCGGGCCACAGCGAGCACTTTGCAGGCAACAGGGAGCGTGTCGCGGGCCACAGCGGAGGCTGCCGCTAGTCAAATTAAGCCAGCCACAGTTCTGCCCTTGCGAGAGGTGGCTCCCACCGAGTACATCACCCAAGCTCAGTACCCCCTCTCTTCCCAAAGCCTCAGGTTTAAAACCTTTAATCTCTGACCTTTTGAGAAAGGGGTTGCTCCATCCCACCTCTTCCCCCTTTAACACCCCAATATTAGCTGTCAAAAAATCTAACGGAACTTATCGTTTGGTTCAGGATCTCCGGCTAATCAATTCTGCAGTCGTCCCTCTACACCCAGTGGTACCTAATCCCCTCACACTCCTGTCCAACATTCCTTCAGGGACCTCCCACTTCTCAGTCTTAGGCCTAAAGGATGCATTTTTCTCTATCCCTCTCAGCCCTCAGTCTCAGAACATCTTCGCCTTCACCTGGACAGACCATGATACTAATTTCTCCACACAACTAACCTGGACTGTTCTCCCTTAAGGATTCAGAGACAGTCCACATCTTTTTGGCCAGGCCCTGGCCTCTGATCTGCTCTCACTGTCTCTCCCTCAATCAAAACTGGTACTCTATGTCGATGACATTCTGC
>NW_004949157.1:808640-811345 GCF_000317375.1 Microtus ochrogaster
ATATATGTGTGTGTGTGTGTGTGTGTGTGTGTGTGTGTGTGTGTATACCACTGAATACTAGTCAGTTGTAAAGGAAAATAAATATCAGCATGTAAGTATCTACCTAAAATAAATTATATGCATACATACATACATACTTACATACATACATACATATATAGTTGAAATGAAAGTTCCTCATGTTTGTTGACAAGTCTCCTTCCAAGAGCCATAGCCTACATAACAAAACCCATAACACCATATATCTGAAGTCCTCTTTGGAGTTGTTGGTCAGGGCTGTTCAAGAGAGTTAACATTATATTATCTTGCTCTGGTCCCTGGCTACTTCCAACAGTTGAAAGGGTAAGGTCCCAATTGCTAAAGACACCATGTACTTCTGCCTCATAACATAGAGAATCTGAACTGGATAGGATTTGAAAACTTCTTTTCTAAGGACTACCTTTTATAGTACCAGAAGTTTCTATGCAAGCATCTGAGAGATGAAAGCCACCAATATTCCTACCCAACTATAATGCTCATGAAGTACAATAATGATCAACATGGCATCATTTACCTAATGGTGCAACAGTGTCGCACATTTTCTGATGGTAAACAATGTGACTTAAGGCTACTCAAGAAGAGGGAAATCATGCCTGGTACTAAAAACCTACCCAATTATCTTTGGGATAGTGAAGTTATGGATCTTGGAAAACTTTCACTGCCTTTTTACTAAAACAGCACAATCCCTAGCTATATTCTAAATATTTAACCTTATACCAACAGCTATGTATAGTTCTACCTTCTCATCCAAAGAAGGTCTCTCTGAACAGACTAAGGCCATTGTGGGAAATCACAACTGATTTGCACAAATGTAGATAATTCAGTGACCATATGTTATCCACCCAGCCCCAATTTTGTAGTTCATAGGCATCTGTTAACACAGCTTTTGCACCCAAGGCTCAAGAACCACAGGAGAACAGCAGCCTGGAAGATTTTAAGAAGCCAGAGGAAAAAGAAGTTTGCTGTAAAACTTTGTCTCCTAGAAAATCCACAGAAGCTACACTCATGAATTTTCAACAACAGGGCTGCCTAAACAAGACCAGAACATGGATGACACTAATTGTCATGCTAATATGGAAGGGGTTCCAACCCTAGTGAAAGAATTACAGGCATTCTAGGAATGTTAAGATCAGAAGAAACTGTTCAGCAGAGAGAACCCACTAATTGCTTATCCAATTCTAAATGGTCAGTGCTAATGTCATATACAATACAACCTACATAAAATGACTAAGCAGAGCATGAATTTGATTAAAGTTGTTGAAGGGAAGAAAAGAAAGGGAGAATAATAAAAAATTGATACTAAATTGATTACCTTTCGTTTTGATAGTACCATGTCCATAAAAGTTCTTAGTATTTTTCACCTTTGACATGTAGGAATTAGATGTAAGGTTCCTCCTCTATCTCCATCTAAAGGAAGTCTTGTGAAGTGGCTACAATATATCGTAGGATCAAAAGACAAATACTCTATGCATGTGCATCTATATCATCATGTTCTTACATTTACAATGACAGTATTTTATAAGCATGACATTTACAATGAGTCTAAGTATGTCATTTAAAAATAAAAGTATTGTATTATCCATGTAAGCCTAATCATACGGAGAGAGGTTGGAGTTACTCATATTAGAAAGTGACTAGTGATCGGGAACTCACCAAGGCCAGCTGGCCCGGGTCTGAAAAAACATGGGATAAAACCGGACTCGCTGAACATATCGGACAATGAGGACTACTGAGAACTCAAGAACAATGGTAATGGGTTTTTGATCCTACTGCACGTACTGGCTTTGTGGGAGCCTAGGCAGTTTGGATGCTCACCTTACTAGGCCTGGATGGAGGTGGGTGGTCCTTGGACTTCCCACAGGGCAGGGAACCCTGACTGCTCTTTGGGCTGAAGAGCTGAAGAGTGAAGGGGACTTGACCCGGGGAGGGGGAGGGAAATGGGAGGCGGTGGTGGGGAGGAGGCAGAAATCTTTAATAAATATTTTTTTTTTAAAAAAGAAAGTGACTAGTGCCTGTGCAAGTATCACAGTGCACACTGCTTGTCTCATCTGACTCTTCTATTGTCGAGAACATTCATGAGTCCTCCCAGTAGCATATAGATACATGAACAATAAATTTATTTAGTCAACTCCTAGGGAACAAATGTACTATCCTTCACTTTTCATCTCTACTTCTCGATCCAGGGAAATAATAGTCTTTTAACTTTATTTAATCTAACAACTGAGAAAGAAATTGCTCTCTCTTTTCTTAAGATTGTCTTCTTCCTTTGCATTCTCTATCTTGTAAGAATCCATGAGGTATGGGTAGCCTATACTATCTTAAAGCCAGGATATGAGGCAACAAAGGCTAGTATATAAGTAAGACTCATAAAAATGCCAGTTTTAATCTTTCATTCTGAAGACAACACAGTATATCTCATTCAAGGAAACATTTTCAGGATTCTCACATAAAAAGAACCATCACTACCTAGAAGTTATAATACTTAAATTTATGAGCAATACTTTACCTAGAAAAACTTTGCAGGCAGTTTAATTATCTAGCAACTCTGAGTGAGACATTACCGAAAGCAAGATGATGTGTGTTGTTCTTTTTTAAAAATGCTGCAAGATCCCCGCGGCAGTAGGCAGCAGAAATGCTGTAGGTCCCAAATGGTGGCGGCGGGCCAT